>NW_021703781.1:5857377-5981073 GCF_005190385.1 Monodon monoceros
CATCTTCCAAGGCCAAATCCTACCCATCTTCCAAGGCCAAATCCTACTTCTCACGCTTTCCCTCACTTCCCTAGCCCACCTGGATCTCCCCTCCCAGCCACTAGTTACCACTTACAGACTCGCTATAGTTTCAAGTGCTCTCTTTTCCTGCCCAGGGACAGTGTGAGCTCCTCCCGAGCGCAGACATTACTGTTTATGTGCCGAGTACAGTGAAAGGCACATCACAGATGCTTAAGAAATATTTAGCAGTTGATCTTGGCTAGTTAGCCAGGTGCCTTGGGCAAGTTAGGTAGCCTCTCTAAACCCTCATCCATTCAATGAGGTTAATCGTACCCCCAATGACACATACCAGCCAGTGATGGAGAAAACTAAGAGGTGTGGTATCCTGGACACCAAAAGAAGAAAGTGTTTTAGGCAGGAAGGTGAGGTCAACTGTACCAAGCGCTGCTAAGAAACGGGGGCGGGGCTAAGATCTAACAAAGTGAAGGTCATTGCTGACTTTTACGGGAGAAGTTCCAGGGTGGGGAGGGCGGTTGGGGGATGGTAGGGCAAAGTTGACTGCAGTGGTGAAACCGAGCAGGACCCTGTGTGGCTCCTGGGCACAAAAGCCTTCCTGTGTCCCCCCATTTCTTAATTACAGGAAATAGGCTTCATTCAGCCTCCAAGACCTTCCCTGAGTTCCAAGGGGCAGGTTCAGACCATTGCTAATCAGGGAAGGGAGGGGATGCAGAGACAAGAGAAAAACAGTCAAGAAACAATAGCGCAGCCTTGGGGCAGGGTCCGGGTTCCCCCTCAAGGGATACACAGAACAGTATCTTTGAGCTGTTTTGCAGACACTGAAACCCTCACCAGGTGGAAGAAGTTAACTGTTGGCGGCCCATAAGCCCGTGGACCCCAGACTGGTTGGAACCAGAAGGTTGATGATGCAGACTCCCGCTTACCTCACCACCAACCAATCAGAAGGTCCACGAGCTGATCACACCCTCTTTGAACCATTGCTATAAAACTCCTCACTACTCCTTCCAGGTCAGGACACACAGTATTGAGGGCATTAGCCCACTGTGTCCCCCTTTGCCTGGCAAAGCAATAAAGCTCTTCTTTTCTACTTCACCCAAAACTCTGTCTCCGAGATATAATTGGGTATCGGGGTACAGAGGCTGGATTTGGCTTCAGTAGTTCAAGAGGGAATGGGAGGCTCTGGGAAGAGGGTAACAGCCTAGTTAGAATCTAATTACAGATAGAATAGCTACAAAAGCCATGGGCAACATTTACAATGAAACGAGGTGACCAGGTTGTCCTATAAACCCCCAAACACAAGCAGGGGTCACAAAGCCCCCCTGGTGTCAGTGTCTGTGTAGAGAAAGGAGAGGGAAGTGGCAGGGCATCTAACAGTTCTGGGAACAGGAGAACCCAAAGAGCTAACAGGTGCTCAGCTGGAAAGCGGGCCAATTTGAAAATGGCAGCTGAAACTTTGGAGGGATTTTTCTACTCCAAGGTGGAATGTAAAGCCAACAGCAGCTGGAAGATCTAGCCCCTATTGGGGAGAAAGTGCTGGGAATGGAATCAAAACTAAGGAGGATGAAGATGACACGTACAAGGAAAGAGAAGGTCCGGCGGGGGAGGGGAGCAGAGCCAGGAAATTGTAATGTAAGCTGAAATATTTTTAAACACTTCACCAAAAGAGCAGAAGAGGAAGCTCTGTGTCGCTAGAAAAAGTTATCTGCACCAAGCTTCTTTCAGGAAGTTCAGGAAAACTAAAACTCTCATAAAAATGAACAACAGAAAAGTATGGAAGGCAAATTCAACACAAAGTTACTACAAGGAAAAAGGACATAAAAGGATAGTCAGGAGTACAACAACCCTACAGAGAGTGAAAGCTTGCCAAAACGATGTGCTAACGGATCAAAACTGTAATCGTCTATTGGGTTGGCCAAAAAGTTCGTTAGGGTTTTTCTGTAAGATATTATGAAAAAACCCAAACGAACCTTTGGCCCGCCCAATATTTCAAGTTAAGCGAAAAGACAGTAGAAAATGATTAAAAAAACAGGAAAGAACAAAATGAATCAGCATGTGAAAAACTCAAAAATGAGGCAACAGAATTCAGGAAAGAAGCAGAAACTTTTAACAAAGAATCATTTCAGAAATGAAGACTCAACTAGACGGAACACAAAGTGAATAAACAGAACAGAGTATGCCTTAGGAGAAACAGAAGGTGGAAGCGAGGAAAACGTTTAAAGAAAAAAAGAAAGGATATCAAACAAATTTAGGAGATTCGGGCGAATACTGGAGACAGGCAAAGAAGGTTCAATACGCAAAATGAAGTCCCTAAAAAATAACCCAAAGCAAAAGGAAAGAGAACAAATACTAAAACTAAAATTCCAGAAAACTTTCCTGAAATTAAAAGATGCGAAATGACAAACTGAAAAAGCACACCGTGTAACTAAGACCCAGAAAAACCAACACCAAGTCATATTCTAGTAAACCTGTTGAACTTTTGAAGGGAACTATGGAAGAGAAAGAAAAAGAATCCTTTGGGCGTCCAGGTAAGAAGGGGGAAATTATCTTCCAGTGATCATTTGCCCTTTGGACAGCCATGCTTTATGTCAGAGGAATATTTGAGATAGTCAGAGAAAGAAAATGAACCAAGGAATACTGTTTTCATGAGCCCTTCCCAAGAAATTTACTAGAGAACAAGCTTCTGACAACCAAATAACTAGAGAGACATTGACGTAGGACTGGTAACAAGCAATAAAGAGTGACTTGCTGAACTAAGACCCAATGAGGGTTCGAAGTGAGAGAACATAGGGACTTCCCTGTCGGTCCAGTGGTTAAGACTCCATGCTTCTACTGCAGGGGGTGTGGGTTTGATCCCACGTGCTGCAGAGCGCAGCCAAAAAACAAAAACAAACAAAGTGAGAGAATATAGTAGGTGTTGGTTACACGTACATGCCCAGGCAATGTAGATATAACTACAAAAATAGGAGGGCACGTGCAAAAAATTTTAATTGTTCTAAGAAATTGTATTGGTGGTATGTAGTATTTGAATTCTCAGCCTGTTATGTGTGTAGTGAAATAAAGTAAATACGGACTTATGGTCTATTCTAATTCTTACATCCACTGTGCCCTTGAGAACCAGAATTCTCAGTGTGGAAGAAAGGAGATATGGATATAATCTAGACGGGGTAAAGGAAAAACGCTGTGGTCATGTATCTGAATTGGAACTATCAACACGGACTCATGAATTCCTAGCTCTGTCTGAACATTTCTACTACTTAGATTGTGGTCCTGCAATGCTATTTCCCACTAAAAGAAGAGCTTCATGGAAAAAAGGCTGGTTCTAGTTCAGAGAGCAAGGAAGATATTAAAGACCACAGTGGACCCTCTGTATCTGCAAGGTTCCACATCCTTGGATTCAACCAACTACAGATCGAATATATTAGAAAAAAAAATCCCAGAAAGTTCCAAAAAGCAAAATTTGAATTTGCCACACAATTTACATAGCATTTCCGTTGTATTTACAACTATTTACATAGCATTTACATTATTTTTACAATTTTTTACATACCATTTACATTGTATTTATAATTATTTACATACCATTTACATTGTATTAGGTGTTGTAAGTAATCTAGAGATGATTTAAAGTATCGGGGAGGATGTGGATAGGTTATATGAAAATACTACACCATTTTATACAAGATATTGGAGCGTCTGTGGATTTTACTATCCTCAGGGGTTCTGCAACCAGACCCCCATGGATACGGAGGGTTGACTATACTAGGATCATGTCACAAGGACCAGAGGCCAAATTGAAGAGGTTCCCATGGGCCAAAGATGGGACTCTGAATCACAATGAGAATAATGATTACAACCAATCGATACCCATGAGTCTATAATGCTATTAAAAAACTAACAATTAATTAGCAAACTTCATTGGCTAATAAGGAATCAATCTGTTATCTTGTCAACCAGTAAGAAAAAAAAAAGGGAAAGATCCAAGCATTTATCCTGCCTTTTCTTTATGAGATGTACCACTGGGCATCCAAAGGGTAGATGAGGGGAAGCATTTCTTTATAAGTAGTCCAACTAATAAATGAAAAAAAAAACCCCACCATGATGATAGAATTAGACTACTGCCATTTTGTTACCCACTAAACATTAATGGACCTAAGCAATGAGCATCAATTCCAACTAATAAAGGAGAAAGAAATGATAGAATTAACATCTCACCATTTGCCACTCCCTGGAAATTAATGGATCTAGGACATAATCATTAATGGCTCCTAACATCACCTGGAGTGAGACAAGCAGACTTTATCTGCTTCTGATGTAAGGTAAGACCACCAATTGTCTTGCCAAAAGGACTGAACCCAAGTCTGATCAAGCCTCTGGACTCAGCCGCCAGTTTGCAGACGATATGGAGAACAGAGGAGCATGTTGAACTGCCCCAGACTGTGGGAAACTACAGCTCAAAAGTCTTGGGCTCTTCAACAGATAAACGTCAAGGACAAGAAAGGGATGGCAGAGGGAACTAGAGATAGAAAAACGAGCAACTCTAAATCTATAGTGTCTAGGAATGTACATGTATGATGAAACAAGAAATGCAAGGAAGTGATTTCTGTGAAGGTGACGTTGGTGGTTACTTTTGGAGAGAAGGAGAAGGCAATGACTGGAACAGAGCACCTGCAGCAGCTTCTGGGGCTGCTGGTAAAGTTCTACTTCTTGACCTGAGTGGTAGTCACATGGGGGTTCACCTTAGCTATCCATCCTTGAGCTATCCATCTGTTCTATATGACTTTCTGCATCTATGTTTTATCTTACAATAAAACGGTAGAAAAAAGGAGAGAAAATGGGAGAAGAGGAAGTGGAAGTAGAACTCCAGACAACCCTCATGAGGAATTAAACACTATAAAAGGGAGGAGGAATGGGACGGCAGTTGGGGAGGGGTGGAGGCTCAAGGGAAGTCCTCATTTGTGTCTTTTTTTTTTTTTTTTTTTTGCGGTACGCGGGCCTCTCACTGTTGTGACCTCTCCCGTTGCGGAGCACAGGCTCCGGACGCGCAGGCTCAGCGGCCACAGCTCACTGGCCCAGCCACTCCGCGGCATGTGGGATCCTCCCGGACCGGGGCACGAACCCGCGTCCCCTGCATCGGCAGGCAGACTCTCAACCACTGCGCCACCAGGGAAGCCCCTCATTTGTGTCTTTTAGATGAGAAATGGCTTCTCTGCAGGCTGATTGGAATTATCCAGTAGAAATGGAAAGAATAACCATCCAGGATGGGGGAGGCTACCGCAGGAATGGCAATTTCATCTCAGACAAACAATTAAATTAATGTTGATTGGAAATATATGATTTGACATTTGGTTAGTATTTAATATGCAAATGTGTTTTGCTTTTATAGTTATAAAAGAAGTTGATACCTAGATTTCTCCATAATAATCTAAGCCAACCCTGGAGATCTTAAAAATGTTTTTCTTTCAAAAAGGGTCTTATGCAATTTTGAGAAAAGTTGCTTTAGAAAATTCTTTTCTATAAAGAGTTCAAGAAACCTTTTGTAAACTAAGAAATTATTCGGACCTCATGTTCCTTATTTACAAAATAAAGGAGATGAATTACAGAATTTCTGGAGCCCTTTCCAGCTCTCAGTGGGAAACTCAAGTTTTCTAACAGTGGGTTTGCTTGAAACAAAGTGCAAACTGTAACACAAACAACAGACACAGAGCAAACAAAAAGTACATGTTAAATTCTTCCTCAGTTTTCCTCCCTTTACAATTGTATTATCCTAAATGTTTTCCTCTTTCCATGCAGCCCTACTTTCTGAACTCTTTAATTACCTTTCTGTCTATAAATGGCTATGGATCTGGAAGCAGTAAGCTGGTAAGCGTGCCTGGTGCCAAGCGTAAAGAAAAGTGATCAAGCATCCCCAGGTTCGGTACTTGTCCTTAAAAATTCGGGCTTTACATCTCTAGCCCAGGATTCTTCATACTCCTCTTTCATCCTCTAATAAGCTCTCCTATATTCCAAACCTCTACCCAGTTCCATTCCCCCAGACCTGTCACCTCCTCATATTCCCACACTTAGGTAGTTCCCTTTCACACTGTAGGAGGGTTGGCCTGTGACTAACAGTATCAGCAGAAGTGACAGCATTGTCATTTCCAAGGTTAGGTTACAAAAGACTGTGGCTTCCATAAAAAAAGAATGAAATCATGCCATCTGTGGCAACATGGATGGACCTAGAGATTATCATACTAAGTGAAATAAGTCAGAGAAAGACAAACATATATCACTTATATGTGGAATCTAAAAAAAAATGATACAAATGAACTTATTTACAAAACAGACTCACAGACATAGAAAACAAATTTATGGTTACCAAAGGGGAAAGGGGTGGGGGAGGGATAAATTAGGAGTTTGGGATTAACAGATACAGACCACTATATATAAAATAGGGAAACAATAAGGACCTACTGTATAGCACAGGGAAATATATTCAGTAACCTGTAATAACCTATAATAGGAAAGAATCTGAAAAAGAATATATATATATACATATACATATATATAACTGAATCACTTTGCTCTACACTTGAAACTAATACAACATTGTAAATTAACTATACTTCAATTAAAAAATGCAAAAAAAGAAAAAAATCTTAAAAAAATTTTTTTTGAAAAAGACTGTGGCTTCCATCTTGGGCACACTCCCCTTCCTTACTTGCTCTGGAGGGAGCCAGCCCAGGTCTTAAGCACACTTAGGCAGCTCCGTGGGGAGACCCGTGCTATGAGGAACTGAGGTCCTCCGTCCAACAGCCCATAAGGCCTGCCAACCACCATAGGGATCCTTCAGCCCCAGATGAATCTCAGAGAAGATGGTAGCCCGGCTAAGGTCTTGACAACAACCTCTTGAGATACCTTGAACCCAGATCACCCAGCTAAGCCCCTGAAATCCCTGCCCCACAGAAACTGTGAGATAATATACATTTACTGCTTTAAGCTGCTAACTTTGGGGGCTAATTTGTTACACAGAAATAGATAACTAACATGGCAGCTTTCAAACTTCCTGACCACAACCCATAGAAATGCTTTCCACTCTGCAATTCAGGACACACACGCATGCTTACACATATACACACATGCACACACTCAGCCATGCACTAGACAAGCATTCACAACTATTATTTCATGAAACAATACTTATTCCTACTGCATATATTCGGCATACTCTATTTTCTTGATTATTGTTTTCTTTTTCGTTCCACTCCATTTTAAAGAAAATGGTAATAGTGCCCCGCTGAGCTAATTTCACAATCCACACATGCATTTTGGGCAAAGAGTGCAGAAGGACAGTGGGGAACAAATCATCATTTTTTTTGTTTTGTTTATCATTGGCTGATACTGCAGTAGCCATGACCTTAACTGACACACCCCTAAAGCTAGTTTAGTTTTTTATTTTTTTAAACTAGCCCCTCTGTATAGAGTAGGTACCCAAAACTGCTCAATGTCTAATCCCTACACTTCATTATGTTTGGTAATAGGAGTCCAGATAACACTATACTTAATTTTTCATTAATATTTCATTAACTAGTCACACAAAATTTAGAAAAATATGATGAAAACCTGTGTTCATATTCCAGCCGGGAAAAAAAAACAACATTAGAAATACAAATGCAGACCTTGTACAGCCCTTCCCAACCCGAATTCCCTCTCCTACCATAGAAGTAACCTTTATCCTGAAGTTTTTGTTTCTCATTCCCATGCATGCGTTTTATAGTTTTATTGTATATGTTTATACATATGCAGGTTTCTTTTCATACAGGCTTATATTTCATATAAATGGGATCATACTGCATATATCCTTTTATGACTATTTTTTTTAATACGTAAGAAGTAAATTTATTGAGAGAGAGACACACTCCGTAGACAGTGTGTGAGCCATCTCAGAAAGTGAGAGTCTTTTATGACTTTTTTATGCCCAACCTGCTGTGGAGATTTATCCATTAACTCTAGTTCACTCAGATTTATTTATTTACTTATTTATTATTTAATGTGTTCATTCATTCATTTATTTATTTGCTGCACCTCGCGGCGCGCATAATCTTAGTTCCGCAACCAGGGACTCAACCAGGGCCCTTGGCAGTGAAAGCGCGGAGTCCTAACCATGGACCGCTAGGCGATTCCCTCTAGTTCACTCATTTTAACTCCTGTATATTATTTCATGGTATGAATTGTACCCAGACTCATTTGTCCATTCCTCCTGCTGGTAGTCACTTAGATTTTTTTTTCTGTTATGAACAATACTCGATGGACACATGTATTTCTAGTGTACATTCTCTCTCGAGCATATAAATAGATGTTGAATTTCTTAAGAAAACTGGGTTAAATACCTAAATAATCCTAGCAAAGAACTCTGATTGGTTTTATCCTTGTCCCATTTTTGTATCCCAGACCACAGGTCTGGATTTGTTTCTGTTTAGTCAATAGAGCCTCGAAAATGGGGCGAGGTGTCGGGTTAAAAGAACAAAAATAAAAAATGAAACATCTGCTTCCTTTTGAACTGGAGATGTGAAGGAAGCCTAAGGAGATAACGCCTTAGTCATTTTTAATAGCTGCTGGAATGTCTTAACTCAAATTATCATGAACTTTTCTCTGTGTAACCTGCCTATCAGAATCTGTGGGGAGAGCCATGTCTTTTACCCATAATTTCAGGAACAAAAGGTTGATCCTGCCTGGGTTCATCTAGGCTGGGGATCAGCAAACTTTTTCTGTCAAGGGCCAGGTAGTAAATATTTCAGGCTTTACAGTCTCTACCACAACTACTGACCTCTGTCTTTGCAGAATGAAAACAGCCATAGGCTATTCATAAACTAGAGTATGAGTGTTCCAATAAAACTTTATTTACAAAAACAGGCAGTGGACCAGATTTGACCTGCAAGTCATAGTTTGTTGAGTCCAGTCCTAAGCAGAAGAAAACAATTTAGACCAGCAATATGTAGTATTGTATATAGAAATTTAAACTTTAATCTGATATTCTTCTCCTTTTAGATGGTCAATTATCCTAAAAACTGGTCACACCCAGTCCTGTTGAGAGTGCGAATAAATAATTATCAATACTATTATACACTGCCGGTAGGAGAGGTGCATCCATTTATATCCTCAACAACTATAAAGAGCTATGAGCCCCAACAGCGACCACGTACTCCACAGGATACTGGGGACATGAAAATAAAGTGCACAGGCACCCTATGCTCAAGGCACTCAAGGCTAGTGAAGGGAGGCAGACATTAAAATAGCTTGTAATTGCTCAAAAAAGTGATGAAATGGAAATTTCCATGTATCTCTTATTGAAACATTGACAGCGGCATAAATATATTTTGCCAGCAACAGCAGCAGCAATTAAAATAAGTAACAACTCAACTGGCTAACTGCAGTCGGAGGCATCAGATACATCCTTAATCTCATGACAGGGTACCATGTGATTTCAGGAACTGAATCCAGGCTGGAGTCCATCGGGCTGACCTGGGTTTGAGACTTAGTTCTAGGACTTACTACCCCTGGGACCTTGATTGTGCTTTTATCTCTGCGTTTTAGCATCCTCTATGTAAATGGAAATAGTAATAGTACTTACTTTAAAGAGATGATTATGAACATTACATGAAATAGTGTAGGTAAAGCACCCAGCACACAGTAGGCTTCACGCAAATGGCAGCTAATTATACGTATTCATTCAACAGCATTTGTTGAGTGCCTCCTAAGTTCCAGGATCATTCCAGGTACTGAACTAGGGCTATCATTATCCTCATGATCTAATGAGATACCACGAAAGTCTCAACTTTAGGGCTTCCCCGGTGGCGCAGTGGTTGAGAGTCTGCCTGCCGATGCAAGGGACACGGGTTCGAGCCCTGGTCTGGGAGGATCCCACATGCCGCGGAGCAACTAGGCCCGCGAGCCACAACTACTGAGCCTGCGCGTCTGGAGCTTGTGCTCCGCAGCAAGAGAGGCCACAATAGTGAGAGGCCCGCACACTGCGATGAAGAATGGCCCCTGCTTGCCACAACTAGAGAAAGCCCTCGCATAGAAACGAAGACCCAACACAGCAAAAATAAATAAATTAATTAATAAACTCCTACCCCCAACATCTAAAAAAAAAAAATTCTCAACTTTAGAAGCTGCACAGTCCAGGTGTAATAGGTGGTACACCCAATTCTGTGGAGTCCTCAGCCTGCCTCTTCCCACAACTGGTGGCCCTTCACCTCCTCCACCCCACCCCAGCACCATTCCCCGTGACTCTTAGGAATCTGTGATGGTTAATTTTAGGTGTCAACTTGACTGGGCCACAGGGTGCCCAGATATTTGGTCAAATATTATTCTGGGTGTTTCTCTGAGGGTGTTTCTGGCTGAGATTAACCTTTCACTCTGTAGACTGAGTAAAGCAGATGGCCTTCCCTTAGGTGGGTGGGCCTCATCCAATCAGTGGAGGGCCAGAATTGAACACAAAGGTGGACCCTTCCCCGAATAAGAAGGAATTCTCCCTTCCTGATGACTTATGGATGGAACATGAGCTTCTTCCTGCCTTTGGATTCAGACACTGGCTGGGTCTCCAGCTTGCCAACTACAACCCCTGAGACTTGCCAACGTCTATAGTTGTGTGGGACAATTCCTTCTGATAAATCTCTTTATATATGAATAAATATATTTCTCTCTCTCTCGCTATATATATATATACATATATATACACACACACACACATACACACACACACATACACACAATCCATTAGTTCTGTTTCTCTGCAGAACCCTAATACAGACAGTTCTTACCCTGTATTGCTCAAGTCACAGGGATGACCAGCCTCCAGGCTGCCAGCACAGTTCTGATCCAGGTGTGGGACCCCCAGAGTTGTGCAGTGTGCAACCCGCATTCTGAATACTGCAGCTGTACTCTGATCGCCCACCTCAACTCTCCACAGAGCCTCCCACGTCCCCACCTCGCCTTCTCTCCCAGGGCCATGTACTCAGTACTCATGGACAAGGCAATGACCCACCAACTCCAAACGTCCCCGACACCTTACCTCCAGGCACGCAATGGAAGCCGTCTCCCTGATAACCAGGTTTGCACTGGCACGTGAAGGACCCTGGAGTGTTGTAGCAGACGGCATCAGGGTGACATCGGCTTAGCTGGCATTCATCCACATCTGCAAGACAGCCACCAAGCCCAGGGATAGTGAGATTCCTTCTAGAATTCCTAGTTTCCAGAATAATATAAGCCACTTGCTCAACTTTTGGGGACTCAGTTTCTGATCTGGGAACAGTGATTTAGGAACTCATCAAACATTAATCATCAAAGCACTAACTCCTCCATTTCTATCCAGTGTGTGCTTACAAATGTGTTTCACTTGGATGTTTTCATGAAAAATCAAGCATGCAAAAGGAAAGACGAGAGGATCCTTTTTCATTATTTCCTTCCCATCATAAACGAGAGCTGCAGAAATGTCTGAGTTTGCAGACAGATGATTAACTGCTTGACAGAAAAATCTCAAAGACCAGAGAAAATTCACATGTTCAGTAACAAAGAGAAAGTATCTCAGAAATTATAATCTCTTAGAGAAGCTTGGACTTCCCAGAAATACTCCATGGTATAACGTTAAGTAATTTGGCAAACCGGGGGACCGGGGAACGGTGTTCAGAGTGATTTCACTTAAACTTATCTCTAAGAGCACCCTGGCTGCCAACAATGGACTGATCAGAGGTCTGAATTTTGTGGAACCATTTATTCTCTGCATCTGAAGTCATTTATTCAAAAAGGGGACTTCACATTTTTGGAACACAAGATTAGAGCAGGCCAGGTGAATGACTGTATGTATCTTATTAAATAAAAGGCTGGACTTTAAGCTCCATGTGTGTAAGGATTGTTTGTCTTTTCATGAAAGACAAACAATCTCCTCGGTCCCTAGCAGACAGCAGGTGTTTAATTATTGCCTGAACGAGCAAGTGACATGGAACAAAATGGTACAGGGAGGACAAGTGTCTTCCCCAATGAGAACAGCCCCCCAAAGAAAACACATAATTCAAATTACTAGAGATACAAAATACAGCCCATCTACTCAACAGAGTTGAGAGAAGAATTCTCTCTTTTTTTTTTTAAATTTTATTTTATTATTTTTGGCTGTGTTGGGTCTTCGTTGCTGTGCGCGGGCTTTCTCTAGTTGGGGCGAGTGGGGGCTACTCTTCGTTGCAGTGCACGGGCTTCTCATCACGGTGGCTTCTCTTGTTGCGGAGCACGGGCTCTAGGCGCGGGGCTCACTAGTTGTGGCACAGGGGCTCAGTAGTTGTGGCTCACGGGCTCTAGAGCACAGGCTCAGTAGTTGTGGCGCACGGGCTTAGTTGCTCTGCAGCATGTGGGATCTTCCCGGACTGGGGATTGAACCCGTATCCCCTGCATTGGCAGGCAGATTCTTAACCACGGCGCCACCAGGGAAGCCCGAGAAGAATTCTCTTGAATTTGGAGTTGAGCCAGTAATTAGCATGTGGTTAAGTATCACCCAGGGAATTTTTTCAGGTTACACAGGGAGGAAAGTCAGAGTGACCACGTACCTTGGCAGGCTCTGCCATCCCCAGAGAAGCCTGGCAGACAGGAGCAGGTGTAGGAGGAGCCTCCCAAATAGATGCACTGGGCCCGCTGAGAGATGTCACAGTCATGAAGGCCAGTCTCACAGTAGTTGATGGGGCGCTGGTCCACGACAGCTTCAGACAAAAGGTTGACACGCAATGTTTGATACAGTCCCCTGAGCAGTCCCAGGGCCCTTCCAAGCAGTGTAGTCCACTAAGGTGGACCATGTCTGGACCCCAGACCTCCAGACATCTCTTCAGGTTCATCCCTGCTCCCCGCTGGATGGTACCCCTGGCTCTCCTCCTGTTTCCTCCCACCTGGATCCCACCTCTGATAAGTCTTCACAGCCTGCCACTGCAGGGGGTCAACCGGCCTGGCTCTCGACCTCAGCTTCGCCCAGAGCTCTGTCTCAGGCCACTCTCCACACCTGGTCCCCGAAATCCAACTTTCCCTTCATCTGGATGTGGAGGTGGAATCTGCAGGTAGACACGCTTCCCGCGGCACCTCTGTTGGTGGAGCGTTTGGAGCTGAGGATCTGAGACTTCCACGGCTCACTGGGCGGGTGGAATATTCACTACGAATGCCAAAGTCACCCACGTCCCACCAAGGAAGGTGAAATAAACTTTCCCAGGGAAGTGAGACGGGGATGGTAGAATGACTGTGGGCCTCTGGGGTGGGCAGCCCTGGGTTTCTACTAGGTGCATGAGTCCACCATATGGCTTTGGGTAAATCATATAACTTCTCGGAGCCACGATTTCTTCCTCTGTAGAACAGGAATGACTTCCAGCTTGCCAAGCATGGGGAGGCCCAGTAGATGGGACTATTATTTTCTAAAGGGTCCTGATGACAAGACTCAGAGAATGAGATTGTAGGAAGTAGGCATGTGACATAGAGGCTAGAAAATCATACCCCATCTTGTGCTGTTGCCTCAAGATGAAAGTCAAGGACTAAGGTCTAGGGGGTGATTTCCAATAGCTGGTTCAGATACTCTGCGGTTTGTAAGGCACTTTAACTTCTGGTCTTAAAGCTCTAAGGCCCAGGTCAGAGTCCTGGCCCTCACGATGCCAGAACAGAAAACTTTCTTCCTGCAAGGAGGCCCTCAGGGTTTAGATGATCCTGGATACAGGAGGACTCCTCAACTTTATCCTCAATGAGTCCTCCCAAGATTAATTCCAGTTCATCCTGCCTCAAGTGCTTCGGCAGAGAGAGTGCCAAGCACTGTCCAGGGACAGGTAAAGAAGAGGATCCTCTTCAAAGGTCTGCGCCCATGAGAGGTTAGCAGGTACCGTATTGGTGGATGGAGGCCCAGCCTGTGAACTGAGCAGTTTAGACTCCTGAAGTTGGACTGTTAACTAACTCCCACGGGACAGGGACCATGGAACCAAGTCTGTGGGCCAAAGGGTTACTGGATTTTAAATTGCTACAAGTGGTCCAAATTTCTTTCCAGACAACAGTAGCCCAGATTACACTGAACCAAACCAAGGACACACTGTTTCCTTGGGCCACTCCTGTCTTCTCTCACTTTTCATCGTTTCTAACATTCTTCGCCTCTCCAGGGTCCTCTTTCCCCCAACTCCTTCGGCTCGCAAAGTGTGAAAGGGACACTCTCGGAGAATTGGGACCAAAAAAAATGTAGGGGAAATATACCCAGACAGAACAACCAGGAAAGGAGTCTCACTTCTCTTCCATAAAATATTCATGTCATTAGAGTGCATAAGTGACCATTTTACACATTGTGTTCGCTCCAGCCTCACTGTGCCCCACCCTTGGTAACAGGGGAGGACCTTGCCGCAACATGGGTAGGTCCTAATGTCCCCTGCCCTGCCATCACCTTCACCTTTGCTTCTTTTTTTGGCCAAGCCGCTTGGCTTACAGGATCTCAGTTCCCCGACCAGGAACTGAGCCCCGGGCCCATGGCAGTGAAAGTGCAGAGTCCTAACCACTGGACCACCAGGGAATTCCCACACCTATGCTTCTATAATCCTCAAACCCTTTCTAGAAAAAGGTAGTTTATAATTTAATTTTTTAAAATTTATTTATTTTTGGCTGCGTTGGGTCTTCATTGCTTTCCCTAGGCTTTCTCTAGTTGCGGTAAGCAGGGGTTACTCTTCGTTGCAGTGCGCGGGCTTCTCATTGTGGTGTCTTCTCTTGTTGTGGAGCACGGGCTCTAGGTGTGCGGGCTGCAATAGCTGTGGCTCGCGGGCTCTAAAGCACAGGCTTAGTAGTTGGGGTGCACGGGCTTGGTTGCTCTGTGGCATGTGGGATCTTCCCGGACCAGGGCTCTAACCCATGTCCCCTGCATTGGCAGGCGGATTCTTAACCACTGCGCCAGCAGGGATGCCCCTATAATTTAATTTTTTTAATCACGTTTTCCTTTATGTAAGACCATTTTTCACGCCAGAGCAATTTTCTTCTGAGGGAAGCTTTAGAACTTTACAACTCCAAACAACTTAGTTCTACCTTTTTCATTTTCAAAGTATACAAAGCATTTTTTTTCTTTTTCTTTCTTTATTTTTTTAACATCTTTATTGGAGTAGAATTGCTTTACAATGGTATGTTAGTTTCTGCTGTATAACAAAGTGAATCAGCTATACGTATACATATACCCCCATATCCCCTCCCTCTTGAGTCTCCCTCCCACCCTCCCTATCCCACCCCTCTAGGTGGTCGCAAAGCACCGAGCTGATCTCCCTGTGCTATGCGGCTGCTTCCCACTAGCTATCTATTTTACATTTGGTAGTGTATATTTTTAAGCAAAATATACAACACGAAGGAGACCTTTTCACTGATTTACACAAGAGCGGCCACCAGCACATCCAGCTGTGCTTCCCTCAAAGGCTCCTAACCCCACAGGCTGGCAATCTCCTACAATTCTCACCCTGTCAACTAGCAGGGGGTACAGGGTGGGAGGGAGGGGAAAGTTTTGGAGAGGACAGAAAATCAGGCTCAAAATGGGATTTAAAACCAGTATGGAGGTTCCTTAAAAAACTAAAAATAGAATTCCCACATGACCCAGCAATCCCATTACTGGGCATATACCCAGAGAAAACCATAATTCAAAAGGAGACATGCACCCCAATGTTCATTGCAGCACTACTTACAATAGCCAGGTCATGGAAGCAACCTAAGTGCCCATCAATAGACGAATGGATAAAGAAGATGTGGCGCATATATACAATGGAATATTACTCAGCCATAAAAAGGAACGAAATTGGGTCATTTGTAGAGACGTGGATGGATCTAGAGACTGTCATACAGAGTGAAGTAAGTCAGAAAGAGAAAAACAAATAACGTATATTAACACATATATGTGGAACCTAGAAAAATGGTACAGATGAACCGGTTTGCAGGGCAGAAAGTGAGACACAGATGTAGAGCACAAACATATGGACACCAAGGGGAGAAAGTGGCGGGGTGGGTGGAGGTGGTGGTGGGATGAACTGTATACATACACTACTATGTATAAAATAGATTAACTAGTGAAAACCTACTGTACAGCACAGGGAATTCTACTCAGTGCTCTGCGGTGACCTAAATGGGAAGGAAATCCAAAAAAGAGGGGATATATGTATACGTATAGCTGATTCACTTTGCTGTACAGCAAAAACTAACACATTGTAAAGCAACTATACTCCAATAAAAGTTAATTTTAAAAAATTAATTATAATTACATGGTCAGTTGGGGTTTTACTTTTCTAGCTCCTGCATTTCTGAAGAGAACCCTGGACTGTGACCTGGCATGGGCAGAGCCAAGGAACTGCCCTGAGATGCTGCCACCCAATGTGACATTGGTCCCCGAGAGACACCTGCAAGGCTGGCTGGGGCCAGGAAATGAGACAACGCGGAGAAGGGAGGTGATGCCAAGAAGGAAGGACAAAACGAGGGAAAGAAGCCACGTGTTTCAAGGAGAGAAAAGGGCGGGGTTTATAAAGAGCCTTTAGGAGAGTGGTTTCACAGCCTCTAGTTACTTTAAGTTCTGAGAAAAAGATCACAAAGATGAATGATTCACAATAATTTTTCCTAACAACATGACAAGAGAGGGAGGGGGAGAACAGGAATGCTGGGTGAGCCAGGCTGAGCCTTTAGCCTAAGCCCAGCCCTGTTCCCCCGACCGATGGGCAGGTGCATGGTGCCGTGCACTGTACAACTCAGGGTCCCAACCTACCCATGCTCCGTACAGGCCATGTATCACAGGGGGCAACTGTGGATAAAGGTGATTTGCAGGCCAGCTGAGGCTCTTTTCCTTTGTGTCAGCATACTTTGCACATTCCAATTAACTAAAAGTTTGCACCCAGTGGAAAAGAGAAAGTCACAGGCTTGCAGAAAATGACAAAGATGGAAATCCACAAAGCAGCCCCTCCCCTAATGGATATCCATCCTCATGGAAAGACAGTCACCTCTGGCCATCCACACACCCTGCATGAGCGCCCAGCCCCTCACAGTTGTCAGGACACAGAGCCGGCCTCCTAAACCATCCAGATTCTTTCCTCATCCTTCCCTGCTCTGACCTGACAGACATCGGTCCCAGCCTGGGCTTCAACCCAGGACATAGCTTTAACAAGGAATTCCGGGAGAGTGAAACTGACCAGTAAATTATCCAGTGAGGAGCCAGACTCTGTGTGTGAATGCATTCAGGCAGACTTGGTTTCACCCAGTGAGCCATCTCTCTATGAGGTAAGTCTCAAAGGAGCCAATTAAAAGAGGCAAAAAGCCAAGTGGGATGGAATTGCACAGGGGGCCACAGGCAGGGGGAGAATCAGGAAACCTAGATGCCAGGTCTTGGTGGAACTTAATGATCTTCAGGTGGTTTTCACACTTGCTTCTGAGAGGGGGGAATCCATTATTCAAACAAAATCTTACTCAGAAATTGATATACAGGAAAATGAAATAGTCCTTGCATCCCCATTGGCAGATCCTGGGGCATCTCCAAGGGCTCCACGGGACACAGGAAGCCCATGATGCAGTCTAATCACCTCATTTTACAGGTGAGGAACTGAGGCCCAGAGAGGTTGTCTTCCTCAAAATCAAATGCCTAGGAGTAGACGTTTGCCCACCACCTGTCCTGCACCCCACCCTAGCCCTTCCGTGAGGGTGGATCCCAGGAATGGCTGGAGACAGAAACTGAGGACACAACATGCCTCACACACGTCTGCCCCAGGACTGTCCACGTCACCACCCAAGGGGTAAAGGATCCACCACCAAAGCTTGAGCCGAAATATAATGCAAATGGTGCTGCCACAAAAAATAGATCTTTGAATCTCCTTCGTCTCAAAAAGCAGAGAAGGAAGTCAGGCCAAATTCACAGAAATTGTTGTTCTTTATGAAAAAAAAAAGAAGAAGTAACTTTAGCAGAGCTGAAATCTCAGCTCTGTGCAAAGGGGACTGGCTGTCTCTCAGTTCACAGATGTTTGGGTCATACTCAAAATATGAGAACGGCCTGTTCCCTCCGCCCTCAAGACACCATCTCACCCTAGGACCTTGGCGGCCTCATCTGAATTTCAAGACAGAGCAAACAGAAAGCGTGCTAGGGTTTAGTAAACAGCAAGGAAAGGAAAAGGAGATGGTTCACTGATGCAGTAAAAGAGGAATCTGTTTTAAATTGGGAAGAAATGTTGAGTTCAGATGGCCCCTTTAGCATGCTGCCCTCCAGACCTGGAAATCTCTAAGAATCTTTGAACTTGAAATTCCTGGAAACAACAGGTCAAAGTGCAGCAGTCGGAAAAAGCGGGGAAATTTAAACAATCTGGCTCTTTGGAGTTGGCCCATCACCATCATCACCAAAATTATCAGCAACCTAAATTATAATTAGCCTAATTAATAGGCTTAACTTCTAACTTTGATAGGCTATGAAGTTATGCTAGTACCTGTGGCTTGTAAAATGGAAATCCGTAAATAGAAAGGCTCCAAATGGAGTTTTAGATGTAAATCAGGAAGAATTCAATCTAAGGCAGGTACACAAATGCCTATAAGGTGTTCCCTCCACGTGAATCCCAAGGCCACTAATTATAAGGAGAAACATGTCTAATTGTTTGAATAGCTATTAAAAGAATAATGGAAAGAATTAAAAGGAATTTTATAAGAAGGGAAAGGTATTACCAGTGTAGACAGGCAACACTGCTTATTCCTTGTACCTGTGACTCTCCAGGCAGTCGGAGGGAAGGAATGAAGTCTGATTCACCTTTGTAAACTGTCCTCCCCAACAGTACAGGGAACCTTCCATCTCAGCCAGGACAACTACCTGGGGCAATACCATTCACACAGGTGCTGACATACGTCATGTGAATTACTCGTGTTGAAAAGTCACCCACAGAACTTACCCACACACGTTCCCTCCTCTGAAAACCGGTAACCCTCCACACACTCGCATCGGAAAGTTCCTGGGTGGTTATTGCAGATTGCGTGGCTCCCACACACCGAGGGCTGCTCTGAACATTCGTCAATATCTACGGCCAAAAACATGTTTTTAAGACTTATTTATTGATTTATTTATTTTTGGCCTCGCCGCTCAGCTTGGGGGATCTTAGTTCCCCGACCAGGGATCGAACCCAGGCCCCCTGCAGTGTAAGCGCCAAGTCTTAACCACTGGACTGTCAGGGAATTCCTCCCAAATTTTTGTTTGAATGCAGACTCTTAAAAAAAAAAACACCTCTTCAAACACCACTAAACATAATAAAATAGAAAGCATTTTGGCATGCAAATGGATCCACTTTAAAACACACCTTTTTATATTCCAAAAATGATGTTAAAGAAATCTTTTTTTCTGTGCATAATTTGAGAGTGATCCCAAGGCCCTCCTCCTAAATAAATGTGTACTCCCCGCTCCCCGCCCAACCTGCCCTGCCTTTTGGAGTTAGTTGCTGAGCCTGGCACCCACTAACATCAGATGGGCAAATACGTGTTAGAAAGACGTGCAGACAAGTCTCCAGACTCTGAATAAGGTTCCTAAACTACAAAACGTAATTAAATATGCTCTTGTTCAAAAATATTTCCTTTCTCCAACGATACTGACAAAGCAAAGTGGGACCGTTTAAAGCCTAATTGTGACTCTTGGAATGTTATCCTGAGCTTAATGCACTAACAGGAAAACCATTAACTCATAAGATTGTAAGTGATGCTCTCCCACAGGACAATACTGTGGCCATCGTGTGGGGTGAGTGGAACAAAGGAACGTATGCTCCGGAGCTGGACACAGCTAGGTTCAAATCCTGCCTCCTTTCCTTACCAGCTTGTGTGGTCCTGGGCAAGTTGCCTCACTACTCTGCCTCAGTTTCCCCATTGGTGAGTACTCACGCTACTATTCATCTTGAGGGGTTCTACTGAAGATTACAGAAAATGGATGTAAGCCTAGCCTGCTTGAGAAATGTACCTATTGGGACTTCCCGGGCCATCCGGCGGTTAAGACTCCGTGCTCCCAATTCAGGGGGCACGGGTTTGATCCCTGGTTGGGAAACTAAGCTCCTGCATGCCACGGGGTGCGGCCAAAAAATAAGAAGAAATTTTAAAAAAAAAGAAATGTACCTATTATTATTATCCTACACTACCAGCCACAGGGGTGTTCCGATTCTAGGAACATAGCCCTCAGATGGCCACTGGCATTGGAGGCCAGTCTGTGGCTACCACTACAGAAAGGCTGGTTGGCCCAGATAAGAAATCAAGCTACTTTGTCATCACCTGGGTCACCTGTCCACTGATGGATTGAAATAAATACGGTCACACAAGATCCTTCTGTGCCAACCTCACTCTCAGAGTGCACAGGTACTTCTGGCATTTTTAGAACTCTTGGAGATGCGTGTGCGGAAGATTTTATAGTGGCTGAGACCACACAACCCCCTCCCCCTCTCAGCTGCCCCTCCTCAATTCCATCATGAGAATCTTCCTCATGCTCCACCTCCGATGGCCAGTCCAGCCGGTCTCTTCACTGGTGAGGCAAAAGCCCTGCTGGCTTTTTGGACTATATTGCACAAGACAGGCATTTTTGCCACTTCAGCCCCATAGCTGGACCTATACTCAGAAAAAAACCCAAACCAAATGGCATTCAGCTTTTGAAACTACACTGCAATATATGTTTCTGTGACGTGTTTAAGATACAAGATCTTGGGGCTTCCTTGGTGGCACAGTGGTTAAGAATCCGCCTGCCAATGCAGGGGACACGGGTTCGAGCCCTGGTCCAGGAAGATCCCACATGCCACGGAGCAACAAAGCCCGTGAGCCACAACTACTGAGCCCATGTGCCACAACTACTGAAGCTTGTGTGCCTAGAGTCCGTGCTCTGCAACAAGAGAAGCCACCGCGGTGAGAAGCCCACGCACCGCAACAAAGAGTAGCCCCTGCTCGCTGCAACAAGAAAAAAGCCCACACGCAGCAAGGAAGAACCAACACAGCCAATAATTAATTAATTAATTAATTTTTAAAAAGACACAAGATCTCATATCACTTATATGTGGAATCTAAAATTTGGCACAAATGAACCTATCTACAAAACAGAAACAGACTCACAGGCATAGAGAACAGACTTGTGGTTGCCAAGGGGGAGTGGGGGAGGGGGGAGGGAGAGGGATGGACTGGGAGTTTGGGGTTAGTAGATGCAAACTATTACGTTTAGAATGGATAAACAACAAGGTCCTACTGTATAGCACAGGGAACTATATTCAGTATCCTGCGATAAACCATAATGAAAAAGAATATAAAAAAAGAACGTATATATGTGTATAACTGAGTCACTTTGCTGTACAGCAGAACTTAACACGACACTGTAAATCAACTATACTGCAGTTAAAAAAAAAGATCTCAGACCAGAATACGGCTCCAGGCACAGCTGGAAGGTTACAGAACAAAGACCCTGCCTCTTAACGAGCTGGAGCTGGGATGGGGGTAGAGGGATATTCAGCAAGTGTGGACTTTCCAGCTCCAACCACCAGCTGCTGCTTCAACAACACGGGCGAAAAAGATCATTCTGCTTCACTATGTTCTGCACTACAGCTCTCAGAGGACACTACAGGCCAGATGTCTGGACACGCTGTGCAAACTGCAGGGATCCACGGCTGAGGCTCAGCTGCCAAAGCACAAGAGCACAGAGCAGCAGTTTTCAATCAAAGGGACAGAACACCATCACCAGGGGAAATTTTCCAAGCTTCATTCCACCCCTAGAAGGTTTATGGAAATGGAAACTGCGTGTTTCAAGAAAGCTTCTTAGGTGATTGGAAGGATGCTCATCCTGCACACCCTACCTGGAGAACCACGGCAAACAGGACCTGGGGGCCCGTGGGATGAGGAGGGGGATGGTCCCCTAGCACTACCCCCACCTCCATGCAGGTCTACACATAAAATCCAAGCTAGGCGACTCCTTTTCTTTTAGAGCAAAACCCTAGCCATCCCCCTGCTATTATTTCACGGTCCTTACAGTTTGGAGATTCTTCCTAATGCCTAATTTAAACCCTCCCCTCTGTAATTGGAGGCTAGGACTCTAATCCATTCTTTAGTAGAAACGGTGAACTAGTGATAACTGTTCCTTATAAAAGATCACAATATCTGCTTGAAGATTATTGTTCTTATTAGTCACGATCTGGTCAACGTCTTCCCTGGGAAGAGGTTTCCTTTCACATAAATCATTCCCTAACCCAACAGGAAAATCCTGGATTATCCTTGTAATCACTGCTTCCTTTTTGACTCTTTTTCAGAGTGGCTACTTTTCAACAACTCTAAGTTTCTCTAAAATGTGTCCTTTTCATAAACACCAGGCTCTTATTGGAGAAGAGTCTCAGGATTTATTTGTTAAATGCCTTGTGCGCACTCAATGAGAGACTGTGCAAAACCCTCTCTTACAGCCTCCCAACTGAGAAATATAGAGAAGCCATTCTGTCAGGCACCAGAGCTCTTGTGATTCAACTGGAAATCTCCAAATTAGCTCGCAGGGTCACTCTGCAGTGTCTAATCAAGCCCAGCCTTACTTTGAATGTCATCTATCATTATATCAACGCTACACACACTGAAGGAAAAAGGCTCACCCTCATTCTCTTCAGAGGCACTTTCCGGGTCAAAATAATATGTGAAGTGATCTGCTTAATGCAATTTCCTATCAACAGCCCAGTGTCTCAATGCATTAACACTACGAGGCTTATTCTCGTGACCCAGAACAGAAAGTAGCCTGACTAGGAATATACCCACATTCCATGGTGCAAATCTGCCAGGGCAAAAGCAAGTGCGCACAAACACCTGTCTTCCTGGGCCAACACATCGGAGGGGTTTCCACGATAGCAACAGATTCCATCCATAAAGCAGGGCTGGTTGTGCCCTGGGAAAATGAAGCAAGCAGTCCCACCACAAGCTCAGGCACCAAAAGCAGAATTAGCCAGAGGTTATGGGTCAGCAGGTTGGGGTAGCTCCACGTTTTACTAATACAGTAATTCCCCTACATACGAATGAGTTCCATTCCAAGAGTGCGTTTGTAAGTCCAATTTGTTCGTAAGTCCAACAAACTTAGCCTAGGTACCCAACTACCACAAGCATCTATATACCACTGATTTTACGCATGCTTCCGGACATCTGGCCTTGAAATAAAGACACTGTACTACCATACTCTATACAGTACTGTAAAGTACACAAAAGCACAACCACTTATAGAGGATGCACGCACGTGACAATGTACACCAGACACATGAACTAACTTACATGACGGGACACGCGAATGCACATTTGCAGCTTTGAAGGTTCGCAACTTGAAGGCTTGTATGTAGGGGACGTACTGTATTCAGTTGGCTTATGAAGCTGAAGCACAGCTACATAAAGACTAAGGAGGTACAGGCTTCCGCTGGAGAAATGGGGGCACCTCATCCCTTCGTGGTGTCCATCACCATCACCATCATCATGGCCTGGGAGGTCTCTGCTCACACACACACAGTACCACAGTTTCAAAGTGGCCTGAGCCAATTTAGCCATTCAAGACTGTTGGGCTCTTTGGGGAAACACCGGGGGAACTCTGATGATCAGAGGTGAGTAGGAACTATGTCCCCTGCCCAGTGGTACGTTACAAGGGAAGCGAGTCTCAGATTGAATTCTACCACACGGACCAAGTCCTCAGCGAGCTGGCTAAACAGTGGTACAAGCTGTTCCCGTAAGCCCAGTCCCTGCTCTCCATCCTTTCAGACGTTCCAATGAGCACCTCACATAAATTTCACTCTGAAGTAACTGCAGCAATTCCCCAGCAGCAGGATCTGCTAACCGTCACGTGAAATCAGCACACTAAAGCTGCCATTCACTGGAGGCATCCAATGGATTCAATTCAACGGATTCCGGACCCAAGGCATCGTTCCCAAATTCCAAGGCTGCTGGGCTCCCCAGATTCTTATGCCCCAGTCATTCAAGGGGGCTGCTCATCATTCTGGCCAAAGATACATGTGCACACCCCCCATTTCACTAGGGAAGCTTACTTCTAGCACTCCTTGCATTTGCTGGTGAGCCCCTGTGGCAGGTTTAGGAAGCTCTGACATTCTTACCCTAGTTGCCTCTGCTGTATGGACTCTTCATGGAGTCAGGAGTCAACTAACCGCCTTTTGGCGGTGGATTAAAATTTAGTAACAAACATAAATATCAATCTGTCTACGTGAAAGTATTTAAAGTGAAATTATAAGCAATAAAATAAGTACAGTGAAGACAGTATAATATACGCACTTGAGTCAGAGACTCAAGGTCCAACGTTCCAATGTCCCTGGCTCATCTGTAAAAACAGAATAGACCTCCCAGCCATTAGGATGGCCGCTATCCAAAAAACAAAACAAGTGTTGGCAAGAATGCGGAGAAATTGCAGCCCTTGTGCACTGGCAATGGGATATAAAATGGTGCAGCTGCTGGGGAAGACATATGACGGTTCTTCGAAAAAAATCACACACAGAATTGATGTGACCCAGCAATTCCACTTCTGGGTATATCCCCAAAAGAGTTGAAAGCAGGGTCTCAAACAGATATTTGTACCCCATGTGCACAGCAGCATAATTCACGACAGAAAAAGAATTGAAGCAACCCAAGTGCCTATAGACAAATGAATGGATTGAAAAGAAAAAGGAGTATGTGTATGCAATGGAATATTTCGCAGCCTTCAAAAGAAGGGAAATTCTGACCCAGGCTACAACATGGATGAACCTTGGGGCCACTATGCTAAGTGAAAGAAGCCAGATACAGCAAAGGACAAATACTGTATGTTTCCACTTACACGAGTTACCTAGAATCATCAGATTTGTAGCAAGTGTTATAGAATGGTGGTTGCCAGGGGCTGGCGGTGGAGGGGAGGGATGGGAAGTTGTTATTTAATGGGAATAGAGTTTCCATTTTGCAAATGAAAAGAGTTGTGGAGATGGATGGTGGTGATGGTCACACAACAATGTAAATGTACTTAATGCTGCTGAACCGTACACTTAAAAATAGTTGGAATGATCAATTTTATATTATGTGCATTTTACCACAATTAAAAATAATTTTTAAAAGACAGAAATGAAAGAATCTATCTCATTAGAGTTGCTGAATTAAATCAGTTAGTGTTTGTGAAGCACCTAACACAACAACGCCTGGGTACATCGCAGCTGGAGTCATATTATGTGTGTTATAAACAGCGCTGACTTCCCCCTCCTTTAAGCCCATGTATTCTCGACGTGAAGTGGAGTGTGGCCTTATAAATTCTACTCTGCTGCTTAGAGTGAGGGCATCTGACCAGATGAAGGAAGGGCCAGGACCCCTAACATCACGGAGGGAACACTGAGCGTGACCATCAGTGTTTATCTCACCGGTGCTGCCTCTTCCTCGCCCCTCTGCTGTACAGGATCTGTTTCTGCAGCCCCCCACCCCACTGCCCACCACCAAGTCAGAGTGGACGACTGTACCGTAGCAGGTCTGTCCGTCTCCCCGGAAGCCGATGGAACACTCGCAGGTGAACTGGGTCCCGGGGCCGGGGCGACAGGCTGCATTGCTGTCACACCCATGAGTGCCGATGTAGCAAGGATTCTGAAGGGCATCAGGGGAGCCGTCTGTGAAGGCAGAGACATTGAAACCCAGTGACGATTCAGAAACTCTTATTCCTCCAGAAACCCCAGAAAGTAAGGTAGGACTGATGACCAGAAAACCCGCCGACTCCTGAGTCACCTGGGGGTCACCTGAGGCGGGATCAGCAAACTACATCCCTTTGGACATTTGTCTGTTTTTGTAAATAAAGTTTTACTGGAAACCAGCCACACCCATTCACTTGCATATGGTCCTTTTGTGCTACAGTCACAGAACTGAGAGAGACTGCATGGCTGGCAAAGCCTGAAATATTTATTGATACTGTCTGGCCTTTTAAGAAAAAAATACGCCAACCCCTGATGCCTGGAGCTACAGCTGTCAAAGGAAGGGGACAGACACCTGCCCTCCTTCTGCTTTATGGAGCTGAGGACAAACTCGACTAGCTGGAGAAGTGACCTGGGTACAGAGGGAGAATCGAAAATAACTGAAAAAGAGAAAGACCTTCACACCTAGACCCCAGATATACAGAACCCCTAGGGCTTAAAGATTTGGATGATGTGAGACCTGACACTGGGCTGTCCCACTAACTGCAGCTCCTTCCATGCAGCCAGAAGCACCCCGAGACTAGACCCCGCCTCTCGCAATGTGCCGTCCCCGGGCAGAAAGCTCGTTGTAGGCTCCGTGCCTGACTTTCAGCAGATTTGATTAGGATCTCCCCAGGCCCTGAGCACACAGTGAGTATCAGAGTGTTTTAGATGCCTGGCCATCCATGGGCACATGACAAGATGCTCAACATCGCTAATTATTAGAGAAATGCAAATCAAAACTACAATGAGGTATCACCTCACAGCGGTCAGAATGGCCATCATCAAAATATCTACAAACAAAAAATGCTGGAGAGGGTGTGGAGAAAAGGGAACCCTCTTACACTGTTGGTGGGGAGGTAAATTGGTACAGCCACTATGCAGAACAGTATGGAGCTTCCTCAAAAAACTAAAACTAGAACTACCATATGGTCCAGCAATCCCACTACTGGGCATATATCCAGACAATTCAAAAAGATACATGCACCCCTAGCAGCACTATTCACAATGGCCAAGACATGGAAACAACCTATGACATGGAAACAACAAGTGAACTTATCTAGGAAACAGAAATAGACTCACAGACATAGAGAACAGACTTGTGGTTGCCAAGGGTGTGGGGGAAGGACAGGGATGGATTGGGAGTTTGGGGTTAGAATATGCAAACTGTTATATATAGAATGGATAAAGAACAAGGTCCTGTTGTATAGCACAGGGAACTATAGTCAACATCCTGCAATAAATCATAATGGAAAAGAATAAAAAATAAAATAAAAATAAATGCCCGGCCATAGGCAGCTGCAGCCCTTGGATGGTCTACTCTTTAAGGTAACTCAAGGATTATCATTCTTCTCTACCCCAAATGGAATAATGAGGAGGCCTTAGGTTAGCAGAACAGAGACAGGTAGGTTTTCTAAGAATCATAAATGACAAGACATTTATTTCTGCCGGGAGCTATTTCAGCATAACTTTCTTCTTCTTATTGAGAGTAAGAGACAAAAAACAACATGTCAAAAGCACCGAGAGAGCCGTGCAGGCAGACACACACAACGCCCAGTCTGAGCTGCCACCTCTTACCCCTCACAGGACCAATAGAGTTGCTCAGAGCATAGCGCAAGATCCTCTCCTCCTGGTTGTACAGGACAAACACGCTGTCCACTGAGAGCTGCTGGGTGCTGGGCAGGGCCGGCCGGGAGTCGTCGTGGACGCACTCCTGGAAGGTGATGGTCTGGCGCCACTGGTAAGTGTGGACGTGAGAAGGGGCAGTGCCATCCCGCTCGGGTTCCATCACTGTGTACTCCCGGGTGGAGGATGATGTGATCACTGGATGCGGGAGGGAAGCAGGGAGACAAGGCAGGGACACAAAGGAGAGATCTTAAGGATACAAGAGGCTTAGTCAAGGGCTCTAAAACCATCAGCAGTATTCTCTGCCTATACTGCTACTAGATGAGAGATCGGACGGAACAGGATACGTAAAACTATTTATTTCAGCACTGGGACTCATTCTGCCACCTAGATTTCCCATACTATTACTGATGTTATTTGCATTAGAAATAGTTACTGCTTTTTCTCATCAAGTGCTTCTCTATAAGTTCCTAAGTCACCCAGAGCCAACCCAGAGTTTAAGGCTCTGATGGAAAGAGCACGGGCTTGGAGGGAGAGACACCTGAACTCACACCTTGCCCCTTCGCTCACAAGGTGTGTGATCATAGGCCAGTTACTAACTTCTTTACCCTCTGTTTCCTTTCCGACATGGGCTGGGGTGAGGATGAGATAACGTATGTAAAATTTCTGGGATCAAGCAGGCTAATACCCTTATTAAGACACACCACCGTTTACGGAGCATTTACCACGCGACTAGCAGAGTGCTAACTGCTTTTTATGGGTTATCTCACTTAGGATTCAATAAATAGAGGCTGCTATAAATAACCCTAGATTAAACGGTTCTCTGATATATAAAAATGAGACACTAATAGGTTTCAGTAGCCAATTTCTATAAATTACTAAAGAGCCGTGAGCAGATCTCAATAGAGAAGGGAAAGTCTTCCCCACTTAGAAGACAGCTCGCTTTTCACCCATACAATGAAAATCTCAACTTCCTATTTTAAAAAAAAGTATAGAAGACTCTTTATATCTGTGTGCTCTGTGGTAGTTCATAATCAAAGCCAGAGGATACATAAAAGATTAGTGTAAGCTGCCTCCTGTCCAGCTCCCACGTGCTGGGCTGCCAGAAACACCATCTGGTCGTAGCCTGACTTGCAGACCGGGGTGCTGCGGCTCCTTGCACCTCCTACTCACCCACTCGTTCTCCCCAGGAGAGCCGGAGTAAGCCACAGAGCCATGGGAATTGGTACAACCATTCTGGATGGCCATTTAATAAGGGCCTTTAAAGAGTCTCCATTGTTTGACTCGGCACTTCTATTTCTAGGAATTCGGTCAGAAAAGAATCAGAAATGTGGTCAAGATTTATGATGAAGGTGATTATTTCAACTCATTATGAGAAGGAAAAATTGGAAATAACCTAAGCTTTAGAAAAGAGAATGGTTTACATTGATAGCCATACAACAGAATGGTAGAGATTCATTAAAAAGTGTTTGCAAAGCCTAGAATGAAACTATCAAGTGTTCATAATTTGATGCTAACTGGAAAAGTGAAGATACAATAATGTGGTGTGACTGAAATTATGTAAATGGAAACTATATACTTGACTGTAGAGTATACAGTAGTATTGCATCAATGTTAAATTTCCTGATTTTGATGAGCGTACTGGGACCGTGTGAGAGGATGTTCTTGTCCTTAGGAAGAACACGTGAAATATTTAGGGAATGATGGATCATGGTGCCTACAACTTACTCTCCAAAAAAAACCCCATATATATATATGTATGTATGCGAGAGAGAATGATAAACAAATGTAGCAAAATGTTAACAACTGGTGAGGCTGGGTAAATGATATGTGGAAACTGCTATTTTCAACTTTTCTGTAAATTTGAAACTTAAAAAGTACATACAGATGTATATTATAATAAAATTATACTGTTTTGAAATTATATAATATGGTGAGATTTTATGTTGGGGTATTATTTGTGTTGGTATATATACATATGTTAGGATATTTTTTACATGGAAGGAAAAGGCTGAAAGGAAATACACTTAATCTAATAATAATTGTGTCCTGGTTTTACATCTGTAAGTTATGCTTATTTTCTTTTCTGCCCTCAATTCTCTCCAATGAGTGTGCACGATATCTATTAGAGAAAAGGTGATTTGTATAAGGTACCCCCTGCACTTCCCTCTCCGAAGGCCAGGAGATAGCATGAGCTCAGGGCTGGAGCCTGTGGGTGACGCTGGCCCAGGACACGGCGCTGGCCCGGGACGCGGCGCTGCGGCTCACCCTGGTGGGAGTAGTGGTAGAGCTCCGTGTAGGGCTCGATGTGCACCGAGGAGCCGAAGGTGATCTGCGGCACTCGGCCCTCCAGCTCCGTGTCGATGGTCAGGTGTCCGTGCTCGTCAATACCGCTGAACTGCTGCTTAATGAACAACTTGTCCGGGTGCCCCACAAAGGTCACCTCAGCCTGGCGGGTGAATTCGCCCCCTGCAAAGCAAGGTCAGTCTGTCACGTTGCTGTCAGGGAAGCCACCCTCATGCCCACCCTGGGCTCACCGTGGGGACAGGCTCACACCTCCTCTGCAGATACTTTAGTTTGGTTAGTAGAAATGGGGCTGTTGACACCAAGGACAGAGCTGGGACATCCATATGGCCCAACTGAGTCACGCGCAAGAAACAGAAGCTGCTTGCCAGCTGCAAACCAGCATCTGAGATGGGTGGGCTCATGGCTTGTGCTGGAAAAAGCAGGGGATAGGAGTTGGACTCCCAGCTGTGCTGGGTACTGGTTGGGTGAGCCTGAACAAGTTACTTAATCTCACGGGAGCCTCCATTTCCTGATGATGAAAGAGGGATACAATCTGTCTTGGGGAAATTAGATAAGTACGTTAAAACGTCCTCTGCCAAACATCATGCGCTCCAGGACGTCGGCTGTGGGAATGACTACTGTAACAGCTAAGCCCTGGTCAGGATGGGCCACTTGTTCAGGGCAAACTATCACCAGACCCAGAAACCATCCTAGGAGCACATACTAAGGTGCTGGCTCAGGATCTCCCCTTGGTCTGGGCAGGGAGGCAGCCCCCAACAAGCGGGAAAAAATACCCCCCCTCCTTCCAGCTTCCTCCCTTTGCCACCTTTGCAGACTCCTGATAGCAGAGCTGACAGCTATTTCATGATATGCGAAAAGTACATGAAATTTACATTTCAGTGCCCATGAAGAATTTCATTCCAACAGAGACATGATCATTCATTTGCATATTATCTTTGGTGCTTTCGCTCGATGACGACAAAGTTGAAGACAGTTAGTCCCCTACATACGGATGAGTTCTGTTCCGAGAGCGCATGCGTAAGTCCAATACGTTCGTAAGTCCAACAAAGTTAGCCTAGGTACCCAACTAACACAATCCGCTATCTAGGACTGTACTGTAATAGGTTTACAATACTTTTCACATAAATAATACATAAAAAAATTAAAAAATAAAGAAAAATAAAGAAAACATTTTTAATCTTACAGTACCGTACCTTTAAAAGTACAGTAGTACCAGCTACATCACCGCTGCTTTTACGCTTGCTTCCAGACATCCTGGGCTTGAAATGAAGATACTGTACTACCGTACTCTATACAGTACTGTACAGTGAAGTACACAAAAGCACAACCACTTGTAGAGGATGCACTCACGTGACAATGTACGCCAGACATGTGAACTAACTTACGTGATTGGACATGCAAACGTAGGTTCGCATCTTTGAAAGTTCGCAACTTGAAGGTTCGTATGTAGGGGACTTACTGTAGTTGCAACGGAGCCCGAATAGCCTAAAACATTTAGGCAAAGCTTAAAATATTTACTAAATGGCCCTTTGCAGAAAAAGTTGGACAACTCCTGCTTTATAGCCCCCAGGTCCCAGGCAGATTACCAGCTGATAACACAGGGGCAGTTAAGAAGGACCATTGTAGTAACAAAGATTTGCTGTTGTAGGGAATTTGTAAAGGCTCCCTCAGCCTCCCTGAAGTTGATGTAAGTTACAAAGGACCATCCATTTAAGTCAACCCATATTCAAGGCAACACCAATATGAAATGCTGTGCAGCCAAGGAGTAGGATCTGTGGATCTGGCCACAAAGCTCAACTACGTCTGCAAAGGGAAGAGCATGTGTTTGCAAGAGAGCCTGAACATCGTTATGATACTCAGGGTACACATGCCTGTGGGAGAGGGAGAAAAAACATTGGGCCATAAATAAGGTATCTTATACCCTTTTCAAATATATATCCTCTCCTTTCTTAAAAGGTCCACATTTCAGGAAGTTAGGTATTTATGTTCTGTAACTTTGGGAGGGGTGTCTGTGCAAAGCCTACAGACGCTGCTCTCAGCTGTGTTTTCATGGTAAAGCCGTGGCTGAAGCTACAGTGAGGCTAGGGGTGTTGGAGAAGGCAGGTCTAGGTAGTCAGAGGCGGCGGCTATGTACCTGTGCCCCAGGAACAGCAGGCTCCAGGTCCTGGGAGCGGCCAGAGATGAAGGATACAGACTCCTCCAGCCAAGCAGTTCCAGGAAAGGGCCTCCAGCACAGGGGGACCAGCCTCAGCACAGCATGGGAGAGGCCACCACTGCTCCAGGGAAGCATCTCCTCTGCTCCCACCCACCGACAATCTGCCCACATGTCCCCTAAAGACTGAACTTTCCCCGACGGGACATGGTCTCTAAGCAGCTCCAAGGAAACTCAGCTTTCCTAAGACTCGTGAGGATTATGCTTATCAGGCTGACTTTACCAGCTAGAAATGACAGGTTCCTTTTCTCCAAGCAGATACTGAGGAAATGTCAAATGTCAGTTTCAGATTAGTTGGGAATTTGGAGGCAGGCTGGATAAGTAGAAGAAGCCCCATACTTTGGGTTGTGAGGATATAGGAGCAAACATCACTTGCTCTGCCTAAATCTAAATCTCCACCCTGAAATCGCTCCCTGATCAAAATGCAATTCTAGACAGTCTTAGTTAATGTATATTAATTGAAAAACTTCTTGATAATTTTACCTCAACACCTTATTTCCAGAGCCACAAAATGCTTATCGGTAAGTTACTTGCAGACATGGAGTTCCCTTTCCATTCACCCCAGCCCGTTAATTTTAAGGTCTGATGTCAGTTACCTGTGATGCTAAACCCATTCTTGAATCCATCTTGCTCCACGGCAAACATCCATCCAATGATGCCTCCGATAGGGGCCAGAGGAAGCAGAGAGTACCCGATGGTCTCAGGAATGGTGCTGATGGCTGTGTAGGAGCGCCCATGGTTCATTACCACGTAGGAGTGTAGGTCGGTGTTCTCAAAGACAATGGGAACTTGGCTGTTCCCCACAAAGACCTTCCCTTTCACCTTGCCGTTAACTCTCTGGGGGGTACCTGAGTGAGAAACAAAGAAAGCAGGCAGCCCTTCAGAATAGAATAGTATGTCTGGTAGGATCTGTACCTATAAAAGCAAAGAGCCAAACAGTGCTGGGGTAAAGGGCTTTGGGGTAAGTGAAAGCAGCTCTTCTTCCCAAAAAGGCAGTTCCTATGGCTGTGTCTATGAGCCTTACAAATTCCAATTTTCTTCCTCTCTTCCACGCTGATGGATAATGGACAGCAGAAAAGTGAGACCCATTGTTTGATGGAGGAAGGTCTGAGGCAAATAAAACGATCTCATAACAGTATCATGGGTGGTCTACAACTAGGTGACATAAATGTCTCACTTTTGAGAGTATCAGGGACAGAATTAGTCATTTCACTGGAACAGTAGGGCTAAACTGGATGGGACATTTGGTTGCCTGATCTGTAACACATCTTAAAGAGCATCTCCGGCTCAAACATAGGACTGCCAGTCTGAGTCCTGGACCTTCACTCAAGCCAAGCCAGACAGTAGCGGCCACAGCGGATATCGAAGGCCACACAAATACGCCCTCTGACCCAGAACCAGCTTGTGGGCTGGGGTGTGTCTATTGTTGATTGCTCCATTTAGCCAACTGGGAAAGATGTGAAACTTACTATGGCATATTTAAAAGCTTTCTTCATAAATTGCTAAATAGTATATGTATAGGACACCATTTTTGAAAATCACATTAATGATAAAAGTTAGCATAAACTTAGGGGCAAATATCTGAAGAGATGTACACAAAACTGCTACCAGTGGCTAACTCAGGGCCATATTGGTGAACTTTCATTTTCTATACTATATATCTCTATAATGTTCAAATATTTATAACTTGCATATATTATTGTTTAATCGGGAAAAGATAAGCTCTCAAGAAATTAAGTTGTTCTTGTATTTGAATAAGAAAATTGAAGGTTACCACATGACCCAGCAATTCCAGCTCCTAGGTATAGACCAAGAGAACAGAAAACATATGTCCACACAAAAACTTGTACACGGATGTTCTTAGCAGCATTATTCACGACAGCCAAAAAGGGAAAGCACCCAAATGTTCATCAATTGATGAATGGATAAACAGAATGTGGTATATCCATGAAATGGATATTATTTCACTAGAAAAAAGGAATGAGGTACCCGATACATGCTAAAACATGGATGCACCTTGGAAACATCATGCTAAGTGAAAGAAGCCAAACACAAAGGTCCCATGTTGCAAGATTCCATTTATATGAAATATCCAGAACAGGAAAACCCGTGTTGACAGACAGTAGATTAGTTGTTGACAGAGACTGGGGATGAGGATAAATTGAGGGTGACTGCTAAGAGATCCAGGGTTTCCTTCTGGAGCGATGAAAATGCTCTAAAATTAGAGGCAGTAGTTGCACCACTTAGTTAATATACTAAAAAGAACCAAATGGTATACTTTAAGTGACTGTGTTACTTACATCTTTAAAAAAAAAAAACTGAAGCAAGAGGTAAGTAAGTCACCTTGGACTGTTCAGGTTTGATGGTAGAAATTCTATCACTTACTGATTGCACATATCGTGTTTCTCTTCCTAGATTATAAATATCTAGAGACAAGACTTTCGCACCCAACTCCCTGGCTCCGTCTTAGCAGAGGTTTCTGTGCACAGTAAGTTCTCAGTAAAGTTTGTAGAATAACGAGACAAACGAGCCCTCATCTGAGCATGGTCACCAGTGTTCTGAAGACTTTCTGCTGTGTTCAGTATGCCTTAGCTGCTAAACGGGGTCACTGAGGGACTTCCCTAGCGGTCCAGAAGTTAAGACTCCACGCTCCCACTGCAGCGGGCATGGGTTCCATCCCTGGCCAGGGAACTAAGAGTCTGCATGCCGTGTGGTGCGGCCCCCAAAAATAAAATAAAATAAAATAAAATATAAAATAAACAGGTTCACTGACAAGCCAAGGCAGACTCGACACAGAGTATTCCTGCAAACAAACTATGTCATTACACTGGGGGATGCTGTGACGTTAGAAGACTAGTATCAAAAAATGCCGCCCCCAAACAATTACAGAAATAAGCAGGAAACCCAGGGGGAAGGAAACCAAATCTTTTTCCACCAAACTTGGAGCTAGAAAACTATTTCAAAAGTAGCAAGACTCCAAAAGAATATTTAAACCACAAAACTATGACGGGGCGTGTACAGAAGGTGAAAAAACGTAGCCGAGCAATCTGTCACATCTGAGCTTCCTGCCAAATGCAACCTATCGGCATTTTCAGTCTGATATCTGGCACAGAAAGAGCTAATGAGATTTTTGCTCTTTGAGAAGAAAGGTTCACTGTAGATTGTGGAAGCTGCTCCCAGGGTGAGAGAAATATAAAAGCCAAGCCTAAAACAAAGCAGCAAAGGTACACCATCCCTGGGGCAGTGGGCTTTGGAAGCAAACGGACAACACATTTATAAACGTTAAAAACATCCCCCCAAATTGATACGCAACGTATCCAAAATTTTCTTTCGTTGCTGCAGATAGCATTTAACCATCTAACTGTGACCTAGGAGGGAACTTTTTTATTTTAGCAAATTAAAATAACTGATTTCACTTTAGCTATGGCAGGGGATCTGAAAAAACAGAAAAGCACTCCTCCAACTGAGTTTTATTCAGTTGTATTGTGTGAAGCAGTTGAGGCTCCTCATTAAACACACGAGGAAAATGACAGGTGACAAGTGAGGTGACTTGGCATCTGAAGGAACAAATGTTCAGTATGGTCGGTTTGGGTTTTGTTTTAATTCTGGTTTATGGCCTCAGGTTCCCATAGGTCTCCCTCTCGAAGTAAACTCTTATCCGGACCCTCTAGACTTTTGCAGAGAAGATTCTTCTGACCCTCTGAGAATGTCAAGACTGGTTGGTCCTTTTCCGGGGGCAGAGCTCAGAACTGATGCCAGCCCACTGACGCCAGCTGAGTCCCTTTTGGAGTGGGCCCACAATGGGTCTGGGCTCCAGAGTTAGCTGTGATGCACCTGTTATGCTCCTCTATCACCACGTTGGGATTCCAGGGGCATGAGGACAGGTCTTTACCCGCTACATACTTTGGTTTCCACCAGCCCACTGTGGCCTTGCTGGAGTTGAACCACCATAAGGATGGTCTGAGTGATGCCAAAAGAAAAGGTTTGAAAGAAGCGGAGGAAAATGGGGGGCACTGACAATTCGTGGTCCAGGCTGCATAATTTCAACACTTCAGCCTTTGTCTCACGCTATAGGGACAGTTGTGAAGATGGGCTCCCAATGGCCGTCATTTCAGAGATGGAGAAACAGCACAGGAAAGAAAGAGACCTCCCCTTATTAGAAAAAAAGGACACTCCCCAGGACCACACCCCCAGTAGAAAAATACTGGCAAGAACGGGGAATGAGAGATCAACTATCATTGCCCGACTGAAAATACCACCCCCGTTTAGAGATCTAGGTAAAGGAAAGATTTCAAAACAAGCCACCAAGGGGCTTCCCTGGTGGCGCAGTGGTTGAGAGTCCGCCTGCCGATACAGGGGACATGGGTTCGTGCCCCGGTCTGGGAAGATCCCACATGCTGCGGAGTGGCTGGGCCCGTGAGCCATGGCCGCTAAGCCTGCGCGTCCGGAGCCTGTGCTCCGCATAAGGGAGAGGCCACAACAGTGAGAAGCCCGAGTACCACAAAAAAAAAACAAAAAAACAAGCACCGAAACAAGAACTCCACTCCTCCCCCTTTCTCCCCCTTCAAAGGGAACAGACAGAAGCAAAGTACCTTCTGCAACACACTGCCGGCCGTTCCCCGTGTAGCCGGAAACACAGCTGCAACAGAAGCCGGTGGCAAAGTCCCTGCACTCTGCATGCACAGAGCACTGGTGTCTGTTGTTGGCACACGTCTGGCGGGAATCTGTGTTGTAGCTGAAAACTGCTTGGAGAGAACACAGCACACCTGTAAGCGCTTCACAGGGCTCTGGACCAGGAGGCTTTCTGACCCTACGCCCTCAGCTGTGCAAGACTTGACATTGCTCAGGCAATTCAGACCCAGGGCTCTCTACCTGTAGCCACTTAAATAGTATAGTGGTTCTATTATTCAAACCACCAAAGCAAATGGGTCTAAAGGGAGTTTGAGAAATCACAAGGGTGAATTCTTTAAAAATGCTATAATCCAATGTCCTCAGTATCACGGAATCAATATTAGGTGACTGCCACCCAATGTCAATCTTAATATGGCATCCATCTAATGTCGTCAGATCCGCTTCACATTTTGGGCAGGAGGGACCTTAAAATTTTAAAAAATTATCTTTTATTGTGGTAAAATATCTATAACATAAAGTGCCATTTTAACAAGCTTAAAGTATTTTTTAAAAACTTTGACCCTTGGGCTTCCCTGGTGGCGCAGTGGTTGAGAGTCCGCCTGCCGATGCAGGGGACGCAGGTTCGTGCCCCGGTCCGGGAAGATCCCACATGCCGCGGAGCGGCTGCTCCCGTGAGCCATGGCCGCTGAGCCTGCACGTTCGGAGCCTGTGCTCCGCAACGGGAGAGGCCACAGCAGTGAGAGGCCCGCGTACCGCAAAAAAAAAAAAAAAAATTGACCCTTTCTTCTCACCAGGGGATAAATCCTAAGCTCTTGAGTCAAAAGCTAGTTAGAAATAATTCCTCAGTCATACCTGGTCTAAAAGCCTCTGACCCAAGAAACAAGAAGAATTTCTCCCTATTTTAAATGTCTCCCTCCCAGGTTCATTTTATTGGATGATAAACTAGCTAATTAAACTCAAAAATCCAGGGCAAATTAATTTGGGATGAAGTTCAAAAACACAAAAGGGGATGAACTTTTATAGGGGATAATGACCCACTTTATAAATGACTGTTATGAGTGAAGAGAAAAGTAAAGTTTAACTCCAGGAAGATTCCATGAGTCCTACATACCCAGAAGGGAATTTCCTGTATTTATAAAGATGGCGTTTGGAGCTGAAAATACTTGGGCCCTGAGCTGAACGCATGTGATGCTACTGATTGCTTAAGCCCAGCTCCCAGTGGGTCTGTTATGGTCGACGTATCTGTGGGTGACTATTCAAATCACACCAGGAATGCACTGCTGGCTACAGAAGACTGACCTTTCTAATAAAAACAGTGAAATAAGTGGGATCGAGGGCAGAAAAACATCTCTTTTAAACACAGTTGGGGCTCAAATCTAGGCTTTTCTTTTTACTAGTACCAAGGAATATACAACCATAAGTTGCTGGGGCTAGCTATGCTCTCATTTAAGTGATGACTTCACAAATGAGAATTTCAGAGACATGTATGTGGGGTGAAAGCAGGATGAGACTCAAAACTCACCCTGAAGGTAAACATATGTGCCGGTAAACATATGCAATCCATCTTGGGGCGACCACTCTGAGGCCCAGCTATAAGAGCTGAGTGCGACGTGCTAGGTATCAGCATTACCCCAGGAAATCCAGGGTGCCATGTGTATAAAGGGAGCCCTGAGACATGAAACACGTACTCATCATGTCACTAAGGGCAGCTTCTCCGTTTCTGTGCCTCAGAGGTAAGTAAGCACACTACCCCCGGCCACCAGATACTGTCCATGCTTTGGGATACTCGATAAGAACATCCGACTATTGCTACGAGACAAATCACAAGTAAGGAGAAATAAAAATGGGTGAATAATGTGGAACTGAGTAGATGTTTTGAGGGCCTTCATAGCTGAAGCAGTTGTGCGTCACAGTAAACATCACTTAAAGGCTTGGACCGTCCCCCTGATAGGAATCTTAATGGATTATAGGTCAACCTGAAGGGCAAAAAAATAATGAACACAGTCTAGTTCAAATGTTTTTTATAAGACAAATCAAAGCATGCTGGGGTTCCAGTGGTTTTCCCTGAAAATGTAGCAAAAATCTGATATAATACGGTTGATTACAAGATATTGTACTTTAAAACCATCCTCAAAAAGGGGATCTACTTATTTTGTAGTTTTAAACGTTCACAAACTAACTCTGATACTGAGAGGGCCCGGGAGGAAAAATCATCAACCATCCTCCTTCCAAAACCAAGAGGAAATAAATTTCAAAGATAAACCGTGTCAATAGCCAAAAGAGCTTCTAAAATGTTTTTTCAGGTGGGTGAATATACTACTGATCTCAGAAGTCACAAATAAGGAAGGAAATCTGACTATCAAAATAATTCTAAAGCACTTTTCTCTTTAAAACAGAAAAAAAAAAAAAGAAAGAATAATAGAAGACTTGGAAGAGGACATGTTCTACAGTCTCCATAACCCCAGCCCTAATGGCCAGATCCCTTGGAGTCTCTGAAGCCTTCGGGGCCATCGACCGATGCTCTGCAGCTGCGAGTTCCACCCCTCCTTCCCCAGGCGCTCATCCTTACAAACCACCAAATAATGCGCACAGCTGACACCCCGCCAGCAACGCTCCCCTGTCTGGAAACCCAAGTATCCAAGAAGGTACCACCTGCAACATAAATGGCCTTACCAACTCCTGTTTCCTCAACTTCATCCACATCTATGACCTGTGGTTGCTGCTGGGGAAACCTCTCTGCTGGCAGCTGGAAAGATCTGGTCCTCTCCGTGGGAGGTCCAGGGGGTCTCTCAGTAGCCAGGCGGCGGGGGGGCAGGTCACTGGGCACGTTGTATGTGCCAGTGTCTCCCCTTCTCCGGGCCTCATAGGGGAAGGATGTGGTGCCCGTGTCCTCCAGGCTCAGAGGTGTCCCCGAGTCATAATCCTCATCACCATACTCTGCTCCATCGTCCAATCCCAGGTTCACGTCCGAGGGCACCACGCCACTGGCCGTGGCCGGACTCCCAATCTCAAACACCCAGATGCCCTGCTGCCCAGAGTTGCTGCTCCTAGGGGGAAGGACAGGCTTCTTGGAAACAGGCCAGCAACCCACAAACAGCCCCCAGCAACCAAGCAGAAGGAGCCCTGGGGATCCGTGTCAATCTGAAACCCAATGCCTGCTTCTGCCCACAGCCTCGGTAGACGATGAGAGAGCAGATGCAGTCCTGTCTGGTCATCACTGAGCTGAGACCATCCAGGGGGATACGGTGAGGCTGTATCCAATGGGCACAACCCTAGCAAAGGCTTAGTCTTGGCCACTCGAGAGGCACGCTTCAGGGACATTTTCAGGCCTTAAAATGCAATTTATAGGAATCACTGGTCATGTGCTTTACTATATAAGCAACCTGTTGACCGGAGTCATCCATTTTCTCAGTTATTCTCTTTCCAGGGCATGGTGTGATATGATAAGAACTATGTATTTGGTCCTCGTCTCTGGTTCCGGCATACAATCCCTAAAATCCCTGTTATCTCTGGAGTGATAAGAGTGTCTTTTTGTATGCTAATGAGATGGCTGGTGGCTGGGGACCCTGGGTAGCTTCAGGATGGGGGCTGGTCACTAGGAAGAATAAGGCTTGGGGCTTCCCTGGTGGTGCAGTGGTTGAGAGTCCGCCTGCCGATGCAGGGGACACGGGTTCGTGCCCCGGTCTGGGAAGATCCCACATGCCGCGGAGCGGCTGCGCCCGTAAGCCATGGCCTCTGAGCCTGCGCGTCTGGAGCCTGTGCTCCGCAACGGGAGAGGCCACAACAGTGAGAGGCCCACATACCGCAAAAAAAAAAAAGAATAAGGCTTTGATTACAGGGCTGGAATTTTCTTCCCCACGCCCTGACTTCCAGGGAGGGGGGTGAGGAGTGGGGTTGGAGAATAGGTTAGTCACCAATGGCCAATGGTTTACTCAATCATGCCTATGTAACAAAAATTCCTAAGTGATGAGATTGACAGAACTTTGGGGCTGGTGAACACATCAAGGGGCTAGGAGGGTGGTGAGCCCAGAGGAGACACGGAAGCCCCTCACCCACTCTTCCTCCCATACCTATGCATCTCTTCTATTTGTCTGTTCCTGAGTGCATCCTTTATAACACACTGGTCATAGTAAGGAAAGTGCTTTCCTGAGTTCTGTGAGCCATTCTAGCAAATTATCGAACTTGAGCAGGGGTTCATGGAGATCCCCGATTTATAGCTGGTTGATCAGAAGTGCAGGTGGCAACCCAGGACTTGCAGGGATGTCTGAAGTGGGGGCAGTTTTGTGGGACTGAGCCCTTAATCTGTGAGGTATGTGCTGACTCCAAGCAGTTAGTGTCAGAACTGAATCGAATTACAGGACACCTAGCTGGTGTCTAAAGAGTTGGAGAATTGGTTGGGGGAAAAACCCCACAAATTTGGTGTCAGAAGAGTTATGAGTGAAAATAGTACAGAGTTGGTTTATTAGAAATCCCAACACTGTTAGCTGTGGAACCTTGGACAGGTCTCAATTTACCTTTTTATGTTAAAAGTGTGTAGTGAAATACAAATGATATTGAGAATCTAAAGGCATTTTATAGTTATAAAATACAATAGAATAACCCTAATCTCTACTTCTTGCACCACCATTTTTACTGTTCTTCTGTGTGTGATTGGAAGTGTTCCTGTAAGAAATTATGTAAAATGACCAGCTCGTACAATGGAAAGAAGGGACATACACTACTTGGTAGAGAATACTGAGCAAAAGATTGGGGTTAGACAGGGAATGAGGAATCAAGAAAGTCCTGCAGAAATTGTACGTCTAATCAATCTGTCTGCTTGGGACTCAAATAAAGGCAGTGCTATGCAGGAGCTTGCTTGAACCAGCTGGTAAAAAATTAAAGTATATAAACTTACAATTAAATGATCTATATTAAAATGAGAGGCAATCAAAAAGATACATATACCCCAGTGTTCATTGCAGCACTATTTACAATAGCCAGGACATGGAAGCAACCTAAATGTCCATCGACAGATGAATGGATAAAGAAGACGTGCTACATATATACAATGGAATATTACTCAGTCATAAAAAAGAACGAAATAATGCCATTTGCAGTGACATGGACGGACCTAGAGATTGTCATACTGAGTGAAGTAAGTAAGTCAGAGAAAGACAAGTATCATGTGATATCGCTTATATGTGGAATCTAAAAAAAAAATAGTAATAAATAAACCTATTTGCAAAACAGAAATAGAGTCACAGAGGTAGAAAACAAACTTATGGTTACCAAGGGGGAAGGGCAGGGATAAATTGGGAGATTGGGACTGACATATACACACTACTATATATAAAAGAGATAACTAATAAGAACCTACAATATAGCACAGGGAACTCTACTCAATACTCTGTAATGACCTATATGGGAACAGAATCTAAAAAAGAGTGGATATATATATGTATAATTGATTCACTCTGCTGTACAGCAGAAACTAACACAACATTGTAAATCAACTACAATAAAAATTAAAAGAAATAAAAGCAGAGGGAATAAATACTTGAAACTCATATTAGCTATGTTCTTCAAGTTATGTGAATCTACTGCACCTCTATGGTGAGAATACTATATAATGGTTCACGTTTTCTCAACCCCAGGTTGAGCGACATGATGTGAGCAGCTGTAAACGGGCCATGGTAGGAGTATTTACACCACGGAAATAGGCAAATGCTATAAATGAAGGCTTCCCCAACCCACCTAAAGCCAGTTGCTAAGCATTTACCAGCACACCATTAAAGTGTAGAGGAGTTTTAGACTCAACTGGCAATATGAAATTGGGAGGGGTTTTCTCAGCCTTGGGGTCATAGCAGGACATAGTTTTGAATAACTTGTATTTCTAACTTTATACGTATAGAAGAGATGGTAAAACTGTCTCAAATGAGAATGATATCTAAAAACTTGGATACCTGTTCATTCTAAGAGTATATTCCCTTGAGTTCATCAGAAAAACAAAGTACTCCATAATATTAAAATTATATACAAAATTTAAATCCATGCGAACATTTTCAGGTAATGTTCTATATTGCCCATTACATTATTCTTAATAAAACAGTCTTATAGACTGTTTTAAATAGTCTTATAGACTAATGATAGTCTTATTAAGGGGAGAATCTACTGAAGAACAAAAAAAAAGCATACTTGGCCAAGTTTCCAATTGATTCTCTGTCATTAGCAAATACATTATAAGCTCCGTCACTCTTCCATATGAATCCTACTAAACCTTGGCTGAAAGCAACCACTGCGGGAACTTGGTTCTCATCCTTCTTTGAGAATGTCGTATAGAACTGCAGACCATCTTCAGGATAAAGGAAAATGGCGTAGGTGCTGGAATCAGAGGAGGCCAGAACAGCCTGGAATGTGTTTCTCTGTGAAGATGAGTTAAAATTCAGTTACTCAGGAAAATATCTACAGATCTTAAAATGTGCTCTTCACCAGATCGTATCTAAAAAATACAGAGATGGCAGTATTTACACCTTATTCTAAAGAAATACTTTTGTAGGACCAAGTATTCCAGGATAATTCCACTTAAATATCTCTAAAGCTATGTCAACATGAAATTTTCTAATTAATCAATGAATACTTTCTGCATAACCATGACCCTAAGGTTAATGAAAAACTATAGATGGCACCTCCAGGTAGTGGCCTAAATCTCATGCAACTTAGCAAATTCTTACCCACAGAATTTGTTTCCACAGCCATTAAACATATTCAACCACATTCATTATTTAGCTGATTGAGCCCAAGCACCGTGCAGTAAGAAAGAAAATGAGCTTTGAGAGAAAACAAATCTGGATCCAAATCCTGCTCTACTCCTCACTGACTGTGTGACCTTGGGCATGTTACCTAACCTCTCTGAACCTTGATCTGTGAATCTGTAAGATGGAGATAAAGCCACCTACGGCACAGAAATGTTAGGAGGACTACATGAGCTAGCATAGGAAGGGCCAGGCACAGAGAACATATTCCTAATGTTAGTACCTCTCCTACACACCAGGCATTGTCCTGAGCACTGTGAAGACGAATAAAAGTACGCGATCGCCGCACTTGAGAATTTATAGTCTAGGTGGGAAAACTGACATGTGAACAAAAACATTGCCAAATTGGAGGATAGATTCTGTAATGGAATTGTGTGCAGGCGAAGTGCCCGATGCTGGGAGGAGTGGGGGCAGAGGAGGCGGAAAGAACAAGCAGGAGCTAGACACGTGCAGTGAGGGTCAGGGAGAGGCCATCGCAAGCAGAGAGCACAGCTAGTGCAAGAGACTGTGGGTAAAACAAACAAGCAAAAAGCCTCAGCAGGGAATTGCAAATAATCTGATACAGCTGCTGCAAGAGGGTGCAGAGAAGTAAGAGTGAGGGGAGATTTGGCCTGTGAAGCAGGCAAGAGCTCTGTACAAGGGGCTGGGCAGGTATCACTCAAGTGAAAAGGATGCACACTCGAGAAATTGAAGGTTTTAAACAGTTTTCAAGTACAGCACTCAGGCAGATACAAGTGGCAAAGCAAAACGTGTCAGACAGACTTCTCCAAAGTGTGCTCTATGGGATGCAATGTGTCTTATTTGGGAGGGAAAAGGGTATGGCCAAAAGGTTTGGGGATGACTAAATTAAACAAAATTAAGCAGGTTTCTGTACTATAGGACTTTCCAGAGTGAGTCACCATGAGGGAGATATAGCGTTAGCGCTTCCCAAACTTATTTGGTCTGAGGAGTCCTCTTCCTCAAGGAATGTCTGTGGGACCAGTGTTCTGTGGTACACACTTTGGGAACCACCAGCTGGGAATATCCCCCATCTAAAGGGAGTGATTTTGGGCCTTTCAAGTTGCTCTCTACCCTGTAATGCTATAAAAATTAAACAATGGCGGAGCAAATTTATTTTTCCAAAGAGAAATCAAAGCATGTCCTAAAGAGTCACCTCAGACCTAGAGATGGCTTCTTCAAATATTCCCCCTTCCTTCAAGGGCAAGTCCAAGCTCTACACACCCTAACACCTTTCCCAACCACTGCATCCACAGAGACTCCCATCCCTGGTTATGATGAAACTTGTTTCCTGAACCACCCACATGGTACAAATGGGTTTTGTTCCCCCAACTAGAGTCTTGGTCTGGTCTTTATTTCTTCACATCTCTTGAGACTGCTTTATTAGTTTAACCTATCACTTCATATTAATAAATTCTCTATTTATCCAGAAGCCACCTCCCACTATCCACCACCCAACGTAAGAGCAGCTAGGGCTGTAATTTATCAGCCCTGTTCTTGCCATGTGGCAATCTTCTCAGGAATTGGCTTTCTTTACATCTAATCGTCATTACAGCATATATTTAAGTAGCCCTGCAGATAAGGTTTTGGAAGTTTCAGACCTGCAATAAACAGCTTACTAGATTTTGCTTTGGATGTCTGTCCAATCTTTATCAATCGCATGGGCGTGGTGTACATCAGAGTAGCACAAACCAGAAGACCAAAGTGTACAAAGCCAACATATTAGGCTATTTGCCCTTGTGCCTGGGTGGGTGCTTACCTTGCCTTCCTGGGCAGGGTCCTTGCTGGGCCCTTGGTAGGGAGCCACGGATTCCCAAGTGACAACCACCACGCTACTGGGCTTGAAAGAGACTTCCGGGAACCCTCTCTGGACACACTCGGCTGCCAACTGAGTGACAGAGGGAGATAAGTCTTCCCGATAGTAAACCTTCCCAAGGCCATCTGTCGTGTCCAAGTCCGCCAGGAAAGGGGCGACTGCTCCGAAGGTCGGTGGGAATAGCCCAGGATGGGATTCTTCGGCTGGGGGCTCACTCATGGCAATAATGCCATTTGTGGTAATCTGTACAAAACCAAACATCATTAAAAGGAGTGCAGAAACTTACAATCAAAAATTGGGAGCAACCCAAATACCCATCAGCAAGAGAACAGGTAAATAAATTCTGGCCATTTCATACAATAGAATACTATACAGTAATTTTTTTAAATACACAAAACAACACGAGTGAATCTCACAAATATTAAGCCAAGCAAAAGAATCCAGACACAGTATATGATTTCACTTATGTGAGATTCAAGAGGAAAACAGTGTAGTTCCGTTAACTGCAATTAATCTCAAATGTACACAATAGTTGCACTTGTAGAGTACGTAAAGATAAAATTATCTCAGCTCTTTTTTCCTTGAAAAAAGAAAGAAAGGAAAGTAAAAAAAAAAAGATGTGCAGAAACGACATCTTCTTCAGGGAGACTGAGCTCCCGTTCACAGAATGCTGTCATAGTGTATCAAACATGACAGTTTGTCAAATACAAAAAAATTGGAGAAAGACATGATCCAGGACTGTAAAACTCAGCATTCTTTTCCTAGGGAGGACGGCCTGGTAGAAGGAACAGGGGCAAGAATCACAGGACCTGACTCTGGCATAGTCAGCAGACCTTGGGCAAGGGTCTTAAACTTCGCATCTCAGGCTTCCCATGTGTGTGGTTTGTGGCACACGAAGGACCATTCAAACATAAGTCATCATCAAAGACTGTGTTCATTTACTCAACAGAGTAATCATTACAAACCAGGGCTGTGCTAAGCACTGTGGGTCCACAAATAAGTAGAACCCAGGCTCTGCCTTCAAGGCACCCACAATCCAGAAAGACATGGAGATGGACTTACACAAACAGATGATAAGACAATAAGCAAACAAGTGTCAAGAAGTAAACGTGAATGGGCCACAATGGTGGCGTTATTTTGAACAGATTAATGAATTAGATCAATAGCTAACATTTATTGAATGTTTACCATGTCCCAGACCTCTTATTAACATCTAATCCTCAGAAGAACCCCGTAAAACTAGCTATTACTATTATCCACATTTTTCTGAGGTGGAAAATGAGGTAAGTTAATCAATTTGTCCAAAGTTACCAATAAGAGGCCTCACCGGGATTTGAACCCAAGGAGCCCGACTTCAAAGTCGGCCCTCTTGATCACTACATGTACAGCCTTCTTGAAACCAGTTATCACTTCTTGAAACCAGTTTATAGTCTATGAAAAGATTTCACTGTTCTTATCCAGCTAAAACCCACATTCCCTGGGAAAATGGGGAAGGGACTACAGCCCCCAAGCAGTGGGCGTGCTTGGGCCTCCTGCAAAGCCATGCTTAGAATGAGGCTTTGAGCCCTTCCCACATCCTTGTTAGTGCACAGTTCACTGGTGACAGAGAACACCACGCCAGTGATCTTTTTACTTCTGGAGTCTATGAATTAAAAACAAAAAAAATCCCTAATCCAATGGGAGCGACTTTGCCTATGGCCCTAGTTTGAGCTTCAAGAGGCTACAGACTGGAAGAACACAGCAGCAAAGGGAGTTACAATTGTTCAGGAGTTCATGAGAAGGCCTGTGGGTTTTCCAGGTCACTTACTTATCCTTCCCACGGCCTTATCCTTCAGTCACTTCAGACCTCATTCCTAGAGAAGGGGGCAGCGGCCGACAAGAAGGAAAGGAACTTAAGACCAAACTCTACAACATGCCAAGAACCAGGTAAAAAGCTTCGATGTGATGGAGCCAATTTGGGCCCCGAGAAGGGAAAGGAACAGGTTTGAGAGTTAAGTGTGGACCTAGCAAGATCCTTCCTTTTTACCAAGTGTCACTGTCTGTTAACTGTTCAGGTGACGTATTTTCCATCATCACCTGGCACCAGCAATGATTTTCTAGAATGCATGGACAGGCCGCAGAGAAGGGAGTCAGGGAAGGAGCCTCGTCCAGCTGGTCTCCTGCCCTCTTCGCCTCCACCCCATCCAAACATCTCCCAGCACAAACATCCTGATTGGGTTGCCGTGTGGGAGCGTGGGAAACGGCTCACTTTCTCAAGCCACCAGAAGTTGGCAGTTACCAGTTGCCAGTGGGAAGTGATCACATGGAAGCCACATACAGACAACTTGGTTTTAAAAAGCTGTTTTCCAGTGAAATTTAAATCAGGCCAACAATTTTGAAAATGTTCCCGGTGCCTTACATTATTGAGAATCTGGGCACAGGAATTTCTATTTTCACAAGGAATGCTTTAGGAATTGAGTTTTTAGACAAGAAGCATGATGCCGTGCCTGCAAATGCTTTGGACAAAGACCAGATAACCCTCATTAGTATTAGTAGGAAAATTATTTTTCAGGCAGTTTTATGGCACATTCAACTCACTTGTCTATGATAATGAAGAAAGATGTCATATACAGAACACCCGGAAGTTTCATTTGATTCCTAAACTTCTTAGTAAACGTTTTCAGTTTTGTTTTTGTTTTTCTCCAAATGTAACAATTAATGGCCAACTTGATGAACGATATTCCTTTACATTTGGGTGCCAAGCTTATTTCACAAATCTGTCCAGCTCATGATACTCCTACTGGCCTAGTTCCTTTTCTCCGTCTTGTTCAAGTCGAGCAATTCAATAGAAGGGCAGGCGCACAAAGGGAAGGGTCTAAAAGGTGCTTAGGAGGCCAGGAGGACAGACCTGGGTACCACTGAGACAGGCTAGGACCTGGGACCCTCTACCGGGGGGCTTGCACTTGGACCTGGACAGACGTCTCCTCCAGCAAGAGAATACAAAGGCACTATAGGGGACTAAAAATAACTGTGTGCATGCGCAGTTGGGACAAATTATGAACAATACGATACAAAAAGGCCACAAACCAATCGCCACTTCTGAGGCCCCTGGAGCAAAGCAGGGTATTGCACATGCCCCCTGCACACAGCACCACCAAGGGGGTGGGTAGGCCACCTAAGCCACCCCTCAGGACCGACCCACCAATCCGCTCCCACCCTCACCCCATTTAAGGGACCAGCTCACTGCGTCCCCCTAGGAGAACAAGCAAGGGCGCCTGTTTCTTGTTTTTACCCCTCAAGCTGCAGCACAAGTCCCACTAAAGCCTTGCCTGAGTTTCTTGTCTGGTTTCTTATCAATTTCTATTGATTAAAGAATCCAAGGACCGGGCTTCCCTGGTGGCGCAGTGGTTGGGAGTCCACCTGCCGATGCAGGGGACAAGGGTTCGTGCCCCGGTCCGGGAAGATCCCACATGCCGCGGAGGGGCTGGGCCCGTGAGCCATGGTCGCTGAGCCTGCGCGTCCGGAGGCTGTGCTCCGCAACGGGAGAGGCCACAGCAGTGAGAGGCCCGCGTACCGCAAAAAAAAAAAAAAAAGAATCGAAGGACCCAGGTCGGTAACACCATCTCCAAAGGGACTAGTCTGGGCACCACAGAGAAAATCACACAGCCGCCTGTCCAGCTGCCCAGGGCTGTCGCCATAACAGCTCTTCACCCAGTTGCTTAAGCCAGGAAACCTGGCACGCGGCCTTGATTCCTTGCTCCTTCTCATCCCATGTCCTGTGTGTCCGGCCTCCAAAGTATACGGCACTTTCTCCATCCCTGCGACCACCAACATCCCTCTTCCCCACCTCCTGCACCCATATAACGGGCTCTTTCTCACCTCTTCCAGGGCTCAGCTGAAGTAATTAACACCTTCTAAGGGAGCCTCCTCCATCCATCCAGTGTAGGCTCCCCTGGCTGGCCCCTCCTCCTCCCTTCCCTCACGCCTGGCCCCCATTTATATCTCCGACTCCTATTTGTGTCCTTCCGGGCACAGACCACAGATTGTAGAGATCTCACTGACTCGTCTGCCAGCTCTGGACGCTCTCCCCACCGCCACAGTACATCCCTTGCGGTGCAGGACCAGGTCCGTCTTGGTCTGTGCCATAGCTACAGAGCTTATATCCTGCCTGGCACACTGAGCTCCCTCCCTTCCCGACTACCTCCAGGAAGTGCACAGGGGAGGTCCATAGGGATAAAGCCTCCCACCAAGACTGTGTTTTTGTTTTTGCGGTACGCGGACCTCTCACTGTTGTGGCCTCTCCCGTTGCGGAGCATAGGCTCCGGACGCGCAGGCTCAGCGGCCATGGCTCACGGGCCCAGCCGCTCCGAGGCATGTGGGATCTTCCCGGACCGGGGCACGAACCCGTGTCCCCTGCATCGGCAGGCGGACTCTCAACCACTGCGCCACCAGGGAAGCCCCCAAGGCTGTTTGAGAAATACTGCCTGGTGAGCTTCGAGAAGGGCCACAGCATTATGTGTCCGCGGTTCTCCCGCTGGAGTGCGACACTATTTACTAAAACACTTTGCATAAATGTGAACCGATAACTCAAGTCTGAGCAAGTCTCTAGATGTAACTACCACTTTACAGGAAATACGGGGGACAGAAGCACACTTAGAGGATAGCATAGGGATGTGACCAGCAACATCCAGAATATGGGACATCCTGAAGGACAAACACCCAGTTTCTTTAATAAATGCATGGAAAAAAGGTGAGGGGAACCTGTAGATTTCAGAAGTCGTGAGGTACCTATCGACTAGATGTGATGTGTGGTCTTCACCTGGATCCTGATTTAAACCAGTCAACTGAAAGGCCAAATAAAATATTTTATGAACCTATGTGATATTGGATGACATTAAGGAAATACTGTTAACTTTTTAGGTGTGATCATGATTCTGCAGGGTTTTTTTGTTTCTGTTTTTATTTTTGTCTGCGTTGGGTCTTTGTTGCTGCGCACGGGCTTTCTCTAGCTGCCGCGAGCGGGGTCTCCTCTTCGCTGCGGTGCGCGGGCTTCTCATTGCGGTAGCTTCTCTTGTTGCGGAGCACCAGGCTCTAGGCACGCGGGCTTCAGTAGTTGTGGCACGTGGGCTCAGTAGTTGTGGCACAGGGGCTTCGTTGCTCCGTGGCATGTGGGATCTTCCCGGACCAGGGCTCGAACCCATATCCCCTGCATTGGTAGGCGTATTCTTAACCACTGCACCACCAGGGAAGTCCCCGTTTTGTTTTTAAAAAGTCACTTTTTTAGAGATACATTCTGAAATATTTACAATGAAATAAAATGTTTAGGATTTGTTTAAAACCAATTCAGTTTAGGTAAGAGGGGAGAATATTAAGAATAGGTGGGGATATAGGTGAAACTAGACACACCATAAATGGATACATGTTGAAGCTGAGTGATTCATGAGACTGCATCATAATATTCTATTTGTGCATATGTTTAAAATTTTCAAAATGAACTTTAAAAAATAGATAATGAAGTGATGAATCTAAAGTTTAAAGTTTCTAAAGAAAGGCAGTTAACTTTTATAGCTAAGCCCACATGAATGCTCTCTGCGAGGAGGAGGGCCCATGTTCATTGTCTGAATTTCTCCTTCCCCAGACTTCCCCAGGTCCACCCCTTCCCTCACAACCCCTGCCTCTCCTCTACCAGAGATTTTCAGGAATGTTAGTTGCACTGGGCGAGCTAGATTGTGTTAATGAGTAGAAGGTGCTGGTGAAAGCAGGTTTAGTAATTAACAGGAACCAAAAGTTGCAGACGCTTGAGGCACCAGGTGCAGGGCCCGGAGTCCAGAAAGAAACAATTATTAAACATAAGTATTATACAGCAGTCACCAGTATTATTTTCTGTTCACCACTTGTGCCAGCTGAAAAATTACGTGGATTATAGGACCAGGTTTTAGTTTTGATATGAATGTTGGTGAGGAAAAGTCTAGAATAGAAATAGATGCGCTGGAGCTTTTTTTTTTTTAATTGCTTACACTTCTCCAAACTCACCATGGTGTTTCACCTACTTAACACTGCGTGCTTTTGCATTTATGGTCCCCTCGGCCTTGAAGACCCTCACTCAGCTCCTGTCTGTGGCAAAGTCCCATTTCTCCCTGTGAAGCCCTCCTGCCCTCCCCAGGCAGGGTTTAGCACCAGCTCCTTTACATCTGCACCTCTCTCTATCTTTGGGCCATTTACAGGCCCAAAATGGAGTCGCTTATGCTAAGCCCCACATCACCAAACTGAGGCTTAATTATAGTTTCCAGTCTATATGGAATCTTAAACCAGTCGATCAGAAACCACCTGATCAGCACTAGTGAGGTCATCTGCTGGGTAGACCCCTGCCCTCCCCTAAAGAAAAGTAACTTTGCAATACTAGGACCTGCTTTTTTTGGCCAGATAACTTCCCTGTTCCCACTCCCTCCTGCCTATAAAAGTCTTTCATTTTGCATAGCTCCTCGGAGCTCCTTTCTATCTGCTAGATTGGATGCTGCCCGATTCAAATCGATTTTTGCTCAAATAAATGCTTAAAAATTTTAATATGCCCCAGTTTATCTTTTAACAGTTCGCAATTAGCACCTTGGAGTCCTGACTTAGGAGCCCTGAGTCCCAGTGGCACCAGCACATTCCTTGCTGTGAATTATGTAATAGGGAAGAACAAATCTAACTCTATATTGGATCTGTTTCTTTCATTTTAACCTTGAAGCAATTATACTCCAATAAAGATCTATTATTAAAAAACAAAACAAAACAAAAAAGAATGTTGCCTGTAGCCTGAAATATACAGGACAGCCCATTCTCAAGGCTTTGAACTTTAAAGGTATAACACTTCTCCATTCATATAGAGATAAAAAGTTGCAGAACAGAGAATAACATTTGTCCTGTTGGACGTTTATAGGAACATTGTCACCAGACCTACATGGACAGCTGCAAGAACAAAGGATTCTGGCACCAAGAAGTGGGCACCAACCAACCACACCCCCTTGCCTTTTGGTATAAAAGAAGCCCGAACCCTAACTCAGGGAAGATGGTTCTTTGGGACGCTAGTCCCCCATCTTCTCAGTCGGCTGGCTTTCCAAATAAAGTCACTATTCCTTGTCCCAACACCTCTCTCGATTTATTGGCCTATCATTCAGCGAGCAGTATGAGCTTGGACTTGGTAACTATAACATGGCAAAACTCTTGTGAATTTTTTTTTTTTTTTTTTGGCCACACTGCACGGCTTGCAGGGTCTTAGTTTCCCAACCAGAGAGCGAACCCACGCCCCCTGCAATGGAAGCCCAGAGTCCTAACCACTGCACGGCCAGGGAAGTCCCAAAACTCCTATGAATTGAATGCATTCCTGAGAAAGTCTGTCTGTATTATTGAGGGCTAAAGTAATAATGATGACGATGATGACGATGTTATATTATTGTCTTAAGGTAACTCTAACCAAAAATTGCCTCGCTGAGGTTTTTGGTAGCGTAATAATACATTGCTTCTTTATTGAAAAACAGCTACCTCCAGCACACTGACCAACGTAAATACCGCCCTGAATCTTGCTGACAGTTCACACTGGGAAAAAGATGCTCCTTCAGCAAAGTTAATGCTCAGCTCAGCGTGTTACTAGCGCAACTTAACAGCCCTGTACAGAACACACCTATTCACTCACCCCAAGGAACACACCAAACAACAGGCTCTTCAACCAGCTGCACCATCAATTACATCACAAAACGCCCCTGGGTGAAAATGCAAGCCTCACAGGGCTAACAGTTGGAGCCACTCACTAACAATTGTTTCAACTCAGCTGACAGTAAGAAGAGGCGACAGAGCACTAACTCATGATGAGGAAGTGGCCCCCACTTAAAAAAAAAGCACTTCCAATCTCCTGTGCATCTTTAAAGTGACTCACAGGCAAATGAAGCCCTGGAGAAAGTCTAAATGCAGATACTCCATACATTAAAATTATGTGTTAGATTCCTTACATTCAAGCAAACGCTGAGGAAGTGAAACAAAACAACAGCCATCTTTTTTGACTTCAATGAGCCTGGTAGCAGGCCCCAGGGCAGAATGCTTTTCCCCTGCAACCCTGAGGGGAAAGCCTTCTTTAAAACAGATGTGGTTAAGAATACTTGAGGTAGGCACAAATAAGAAACAAATGGGCTCCTTTTAGAAATGCAAAGAGCAGTACTGGGAAGACAATGAAATTGCTTGCAGTTGCAAAAGCAAACTCCATGGGTGGGAAGAAGCAGGAACCTAAGGTAAAATAATTTAGGCCAAAGAAGGAAAGGGAGGCAAACACTTACTGCTAGGTTTGAGGCCCTTTACTAAAGCTGTTTGCATTTTTTTTTAATTTAATACAACCACCCCTCTTTTCACGTGTATGAAACAGACAAGGAAATGACAAGAGACTTAATTTAGCTTCATGTCACACAGCCAGCAAGTGATGGGACCAAGATTTGAACCCACATCTGGTCGAGTCCATTACCGGTGCTCTTTCTGTTATATTCAGCCACCTAGTTTAGAGAAATAGGGAGCAAAAGTCCTGTAAGTTGCAAAGCTTCATGGGATGGCTCCACAGATAGAGACTGGGCAGCTAGAAAAACCTAGAAAATGAAAAGGGCCTAAGAAAAGAAAAACTTGAGAAAGAAGTCCCTGAAATAGCCTGAACTAATGATACAATCAAGATGGAGGTTAACTGATTCCAGCCTAGAGCCCAGAGGGGACCTGGGGCCTGCCCACCTTGAGTGGTACTTGACAGATTACAAAGCATTTTTACTCCAGTTATTGTAGTGAACCTAGTAAAGCATGCATTAATATCATCTTCATTTGAGAAAAAAATGAGTTTCCGTTTATAAGACTTGCCTAAGATCATACACCAGAAATGCGAGAACGAAACTCTTGAGTCTAAATTGCAAATATTTTCTATTAACTCCACAGAACCAGAGAAATGACTCTGGCTTGAATTAGAAATAGAAGCAAAAGGATTAGCAGATAAAAACAAGGGGCAACCTGGTAGTAATAGTTAAAAGATGAGTCAGTGTTTTAAACTTAACCCAGTTAATGTCTAATGAGAGACTCAGGATAAGTTACCCATCTCTTCTGCAGGAAATTTCTACCTGAGATTATCTGCCAACATTTAAAAATGGTTGGGAGTGGGCTTCCCTGGTGGCGCAGTGGTTGAGAGTTCGCCTGCCGATGCAGGGGACATGGGTTCGTGCCCCGGTCCGGGAAGATCCCACATGCCGTGGAGCGCTGCGCCCGTGAGCCATGGCCGCTGGGCCTGCGCATCCGGAGCCTGTGCTCCGCAACGGGAGAGGCCACAACAGTGAGAGGCCCACGTACCGCAAAAAAAAAAAAAAAAAAAAAGAAGAGGTAGAAGTGTCCTTCAGCATTCCAGAACAGGAGGTGATCAGGAAAGGCAAGAGAAGGGCCTTGTCCAAACCCTCAGTCTCTGGGGAGAAGTGTGCCCCTCCTTAACACCTTGGATAGAGATATCAGAAGTTCACCTGTGCTGACTAGGGCACCAGGACTCCCTGAATTTGGATTATACCAATCCCTTAATTTCAACACCAGCCCCTTAATTGGAACATCAGAAATTATAGGGAAAGAATTAAGCACTTATCTGCCTTTCCAGAACAAACCATGTCAGTGTAACCCAAAAGCCCCAGTTGATGAGGGAAAGCTCTTCTTTACAGGAGTATGCCAGCTAATAAATGTAGAAAGAATGCTAGAAACCAACAAGTAAACAACAAGACAAAATAAGACACAATTTGGCAACCGTTAATTTAATAATTGATTCAGGCAAAGATCGTCAATGGTTGCTATAGACATTAAGTGAAAGGTTGGTGGGCAAGGGGACAGCTGCATAAGGCCAAACAAAGTATCACCCCATAGCTTGCTCTCTGCTTACAAGGGGGAAAATGTAACACGACAGACATGATCTAGCTGTCATCACCTTAACACGAGCAGATAGCAGAGCAACAACCAGACATCACTTGCCTCCTGATACTATACACTATGACATATATGGCTTCATTCATGAAGTATTCTTGTTCAATAATGTTTAACCTACTCAACAATAAAAATACAGATAACCCAATTCAAAAATAAGCAAAGGATGTGAACATACATTTCTCCAAAGAAGATATGCAAATAGCCAATAAGCATGAAAAGATGCTCGACATCACTATCATCAGGGAAATGCAAATCAAAACCACAATGAGATACCCCTTCACACCCACCAGGATGGCTAAAATCAAAGTCAGATAGTAACAAGTGTTGATGATGACGTGGAGAAATTGAAACCCTCATACATTGCTGGTGGGAATGTAAAATGGTGCAGTCCCTTTGAAAAACGATTTGATAGTTCCTCAAAATGTTAAACATAGAGTTACCGTATGACCTAGCAATTCCACTCCTAGGTATATACCCAAGAGACCTGAAAGCTGATGTCCACACGAAAACTGGGACACGGACATTCATAGCAGCATTATTCATAATAGCCAGAAAGGAGAAACAACCTGAATATCCATGAACTCATGGAAGGAAAAATAAAACCATGGAATATTATTCAATCATAGAAGGACTAGGAACTGCTAAGTACTGCAAAGTGGAGGAGGCTTGAAAATGTTATGCTCAGTGAAAGAAGCCAGTCACAAAAGGTCACATGTTGTATGATTCTATTTACGTGAAACGTCCAGAGCAGACAAGTCCATAGAGACAGACAGTAGATTAGTGGTTTCCAGGGACCAGGGCAGTGGGGAGGTGGGGGAGATGGGGAATGACTGCTGAAGGATACTGGGTTTGTTTGGGGGGTGAGCAAAATATTCTGGAGTTAGACAGTGGTGATGGTTGCACAAGTCCCTGGGTATACAAAAAACACTGAACTGTACACTTTAAAGGGGTGAATTTTAGGGTAGGTAAATTATATCTCATAACACTGTTATTTAGAAAATCAAGGAGGTGTAGAAAACAAAGGGGAATGTGTACATACATATGTTTGTACATTTGAGACTCTCTCTGCAAAGAGATAAAAAATTCATGAATAGTGATTGTCTCTGGGGAGAGAACGATGGGCCTGGAGGCCAGGGTAGGAAGGAAACTTCCCTTAACACTGTTTTTACAAGTTTTGTTAACAATTTGCATTGTCTTACTATTCCCCAAATTAATTTAAAAATAAAATTCTACGTGTTTTCTAAAGAAAACAATGTTTAACCTGAATATTTTCAAAATTACCAGTTTTCAGAAAATACAGAGATGGAATAACAGGCTAGAATACATTACAAAGAAACAGTCAAATGCAGAAGGTGGGACATTCTACAGGACATTAAGCTGTGACTCTTAAATAATGTGAGAAATAAAAAGGGGGAGCGTATTGGTCAAAATTAAAAGAGACTAGCGACTTCCCTGGTGGTGCAGTGGATAAGACTCCGTGCTCCCAATGCAGGGGGCCTGGGTTCGATCCCTGGTCGGGAAACTAGATCCCACATGCATGGCGCAACTAAGAGTTGGCGTGCTGCAACTAAGGAGCCCACGTGCTACAACTAAGGAGCCGACGAGCCGCAACTAAGGAGGCCCAGTGCAACCAAATAAATAAATAAAATAAAAAATTAAAAGAGACTAAAGAGCCAAATGTAATGCTTGTCATCCTTTGGGCCCCAGTCTGAATGAGTCTAGCTATAAAGGACAGCTTTGGGGATATTGGAGAGATTTGATATGTACTGGGCATAAACTGATAACAGGAAATTATTATTGATTTTGTTTAGTTTGATAATAGTATGCTGGTTAGGTAGGGAAATGCTGTTACTGTCTTAGGAATGCATAGTAAAATATTTAGTGATGAAATGTCATGATGACTGTAATTTACTGTTACTTTGGATACATGAGTAAAGAGAAATTAAACAAATAGGGAAAATGCTAACAACAGTTACCTTTATGTAATGTGTCTATGGGTGTTCATGATACTAATTTCTCCCCTTTTGTGTGTGTGTGTGAAAACATTTCTAATTAAAACTTAAAGGGACTTCCCTGGTTGTCCAGTGGTTAGGACTCCGCACTTCCACTGCAGGGGGCACGGGTGCGATCCCTGGTTGAGGAATTAAGATCCCACATGCAGCACGGCCAAAAAAAAAAAATATTTAAGAAAACAATTTACCTGAGGACAAAGCACTTAAGAAACCTGCTCCTTAAGGGATAAGAACCAACTTTTTTCACAAGCAATGCAATGGGGAGTGATGTGATGCAGTGTGAGTTCCGTGAGAGCAGGGATCATGTGTGATATCACTCATTGTGTGATGTAGCCTCACACACCTGGCCCCAAAGTCTGTACATTACAGTGCTGATGAGAAACTGTCAAATGAATAAATGAATGAAGGAGGGGAAGAAGTCGGTATCCAAGGTGGCATAGTATAAAGACCGCAGAACTAGGGGTGGGAAGATCTGAGTTCAAGGTCTACCTCGACCCGAGCTGAGTGTATTTTGACAAGGCCCTTAGCTGCATGTGTCAGTGTTCTCTCTAATAGGGGGCTCATCCTATCACCTGCCTGAGTGACCTCACAGGGCTGCTGCGTGTCTCAGATGAGATAACACATGAGCAAGCCTCATTGCACTCACCTGCAAATAGCTCTAGAACCCACAACCCATGTCCACACACCACCGTCACCCTCCCCTGGACCCTGGCAACAGGTCTCTAGCTGTGGAATTCACTCTTCCTCCTCCACACCTCCCCTAAAAGTCCTTTACCCACAGGCAGCATCATTTTTTAAAACCTTTTTATAATTAGTCTACTTTTTTTCTTTTTTTTTTTTGCGGTACGCAGGCCTCTCACTGCTGTGGCCTCTCCCATTGCAGAGCACAGGCTCCGGACATGCAGGCTCAGCGGCCATGGCTCACGGGCCCAGCCGCTCCGCGGCATGTGGGATCTTCCCAGACCTGGGCATGAACCCGTGTCCCCTGCATCGGCAGGCGGACTCTCAACCACTGCGCCACCAGGGAAGCCCTAATTAGACTACTTTTAAGGGAGAATTTTCAAACACACACAGAACAATCACCAAAATTATCCACACACTCTAGTTCTTGCTTTATCTATTCCTTCCACACATGTGCATATTTATTTTTTTCTTTTTTGAAGTATTTTAAATGAAATCCCAGGCATCAAATTATTTCACCTGTCCATATTTCCATATGTATCTCTCCTAGAAAAGCAGTTTGTCTCCAAGATGTGTTTTACGGCCACTTTGTTTCCATGTTTCCATCAGGATCCAACAAAATCCTTACCTTACATTTGGTTAGCTTGTCTCTTAAGCCTCTTTTAATCTATGCAGTTCTCCCTCCTTTTTCTCCCATGCCATTTATTTGTTGAGGAAATGGAAATCTTTTACAAATAAATCATGTGGGGGGGGATAAATCAGGAGTTTGGGATTGACATATACACACTACTGTATTTAGAATAGATAACCCACAAGGACCTATTGTATAGCTCAGGGAACTCTACTCAATATTCTGTAATAACCTAAAATGGGAAAAGAATTTGAAAAAGAATAGATACATGTATATATATAACTGAATCACTTTGCTGTACACCTGAAATGAACGCAACATTGTAAATCAACTATATTACAGTATAAAATAAAAATTTTAAAAAAAATCATGTGACTCATATAGCTTGAATCTCTAATGGCATCCCACTGCTTCACAGAATAAAGTAATGAATACCTAGCGTTCATTCATACTTTCATTCATTCAACAGATCATAACAGAGCACCCACTATGTGCCCCGGACCCTACTCCTGGTGTGTACCTGGGAGACAGCGGTGAATAAGGCAGGTCAGACGCTGCCCTCAAAGGGTTCAGACTCTAACAGGAAAGATGAGCAACACACAAGTAAACAAATAAACTAGTTTTAGGTGGCTATACATGCTAGATGAAATCAAGACAGAATGCAACAAAACAACACGCACGGGCGTCTGCATGTGAGCAGAGACCTGTGTGACGGGACGGTGCAGAGGGGAGAGGAGTGTCTACACCTGGGTGGGACAAGCTGGCTGTGGCCGAGGAATAGAAAGTGGCTAGTGAGGCTGGAGCCCAGCACGTGAGGACAGCCAGGGTAATAAGGGATGACGATGGAGAGCCAGCGTGACTGTACCGTCACCACACGTGGTGAGAAGCTGGATGTCATTAAGTGCAAAGGGAAACACCTGGAGGGCTCTGAGCTGCAGTGTCCGGGTCTGACTTAGCTCCCCCAGTTCTTGCACCACCGCCCTCACTCACACTGGCTTTCATTCGGTCCTGAAGACATGCCAAGCTCCTCCCCTCTACAAGCTCCTGGCCTCACACTCAGTAACAAGGCACCATTCTGCCCCTTCCCCTTTTCACATGGCTAACCCCCTACCCATGCTTTAGTTCCAGGTGGAGAAGGTCTAGCTCAGTTTCACCACAATATATGATCTTCTTCCTCATTGCACTTATCACAGTGTCGTTACTAGTTTAATGTCTGTCTTCCTCACTAGACTGTAAAGAGCAGAAACAACACTGCTTTGGTTTCTATCTCCAAAGCCTAGCACTGGTCCTGGCATGTTAGGCAACAAATTAAATATTTGTTGAATGACTAGATGATGTACCTCAACATTGCACTGCATTATATGAGAAATAACAGCCAGTGTCCTGTACATAGTAAGGGTATATATTCAACACCTGGTCACTTGATCAGAGAATACCAAAGATCCACCACAAAACGAACCTTAGAGATAATCTTATCAAACCTCTTTGTTTTATAATAAGAGAGGTCTGGAATAATAAGAGGGTGAGATATGAAGTGACTGGACCTCAATTATAAGTTGGTTAATCAACCTGATTCATCAATTTCACTTTAGCCCCCATTAGAAATTAATACTCTATCAAGTATTCTGTGACTCAGCCAGGGCCACTGTTAGACCAGAGGGCGCCTCTGGGCAAATTAGAAGCAAGTACCCCTTCCTCTGAATGGCCCCAGGCCCATGCTGAGGTTCAGGGCTTGGTGAGTGGCCTGAGGGCTGGACTTTAGCTGGTTTGTCCCCTCAGTCAGAGCCTTGTGCTGCAAACCACCTGCATAACCATGGGTGGTGGCCCCGGACTTAACGATAAACTTCCTATGTGCCAGTAAGTGTGGCAGGTCCACGAGTGATGTCAAGAGGAATACGACACAATCTCAGGGAGCCAGGCCAGCCTGCAGCTCAAGACTAGGACGGGGCTGCATGTACCCTCCCATCAAACCTGCGCCTCCTCAAAAAAGTCACGGGACCATGTCGAATATGGAGAAACACCTATTTAACTTGTAGTTTGCTGTCAGAGAACTTAACAACAATGCCAAGAAATATGAGAGAGAAGAAAAGGCTGGAAAGGCCAAGATTAAAAAGGCCGTTTAGAAGAGCAATCCAGAAGTGGCAAGAACACACATTGAAAATGCAATCCACCAGAGGAAACAAGCAATTAATTTCTGGAGTGTGAGCGCTGGGGCTCCTGCTGTGGCAGCAGGAGTTCAGACTACGGGCAAGGTGACAAAGTTCACGGCCGTTGGTTGGCTCTGCGGATGCTACATGGAGGGGTATGAACCTCCATGAAAAGATGTTTGTCCTGATGGACACGTGTAAACACCAACTGGAAATGCTGAAGGTTCAAACGCAACAAAGGGAAGACACGATGAGTCACTCCACAACCCTAACAATATACCACAAAACCAAGTGGATATGTTGCTTCAAGAAATGGCAGATGAAACTGGCCTTGATGTCAAATGCAACTACCACGGGGTCAGTAGGTTCTATAGGCACAAGTGTTGCTTCAATGGAACAGGATGAACTCTAAGAGACTTGCTTGTCTGCATGATCAAGAAAGAGTAAGTTACAGGGCTTCCCTGGTGGCGCAGTGGTTGAGAGTCCGCCTGCCGATGGAGGGGACACGGGTTCGTGCCGCAGTCCGGGAAGATACCACATGCAGCAGATCGGCTGGGCCCGTGAGCCATGGCGGCTGAGCCTGCGCATCCGGAGCCTGTGCTCCGCAACGGGAGAGGCCACAGCAGTGAGAGGCCCGCGTACCGCAAAAAAAAAAAAAAAAAAATCTAGCACGAGGGACTTCCCTGGCGGTCTAGTGGTTAAGACTTCGCCTTCCAATGTAGGGGGTGCAGGTTCGATCCCTGGTCAGGGAAATAAGATCCCACATGCCGCGCAGTGCGACCTTAATAAATAAATAATTTTTTAAAAAAGAATTCCTTGGTAAGGTTGGTGGAATAAAGCAACATTTTCTTTCTTTCTTTCTTTCTTTTTTTTTGCCGCGCCTTCCCGATCAAGGATTGAACCCATACCCCCTGCAATGGAAATGTTGAGCCTTAACCACTGGACCACCAGGGAAGTCCCTGAAGCAAGTTTTGAAGAAAGTCAGTGGCCTGTATTGGCAGAGAAGGTAGGGTAAAAACAGGAAGAACGTTAGAAGATCTTAAGAGCTAAATTTACCTTACTTAAGGAAAGATTCCTATATGTAAGTGGTATAATGAAAATCAGCTTGTAGAAGATGTATGTGGTGTGTGTGTGTGTGAGAGAGAGAGAGAGACAGACAGACAGTCATGAGGAAGGGAGATGAGGAGATGCATCAGGAGAGCAGTATACAATCTTTTTGCTTCCAAGGATATCCTTTTATTATTTTTTCGTAGCCATAAAGAATTTTATTTCCCAAACTGAACTTATTAAACAATAACTAATTCATTTCTCCATGTTTATGAATCAAGACATGAATAACATCATATGTAATCAAATCATGTACTAGATTTAAACACTGGCCCACTCCCCTCTCGTTACTCAGGATGGGGTCCAAAGAATGACTGGTTTCATCACTGGGACTGTGCTGATTTACAAATAAAGAGATTACTCCACGTGGAGAATCAGATCTTATCATGCAATGGCCCACAGGATCAAGTTAGGAAACCAAGATGGCCCCTCGCTCCACCATGGAATATTCCCCAGCAATACCCTCTGCTTTGGAACAGCTCTCAAATTAAGGCAGAGGCATACGATGTCTAGATACCATCAAATCAGCAGCTCTTGAACATTTTGGTCTCAGGACCCCTTTATATTCTTAAAAATTATTAAAGAACCCCCAGAATCTCATGTTTATATAGGTTATATTGATCAATACTTATCATACCAGAAATTAAAATTGAGAAAAATTTAAATATTTATAATACTTAAATAATAATGAACTCATTACATGTTAACATAATTTTAAAGAAAATAAAACCCAAAAGTACCTAGGGAGAGAAGTGTCGTTGTTGTACATTTGTGCAAATCAATTTGATGTCTGGCTTAATGGAAGATAGCTGGATTCTCCTACCTTCTACATTCAATCTGTTGTGATAAATATCACAACACATGTAGATATCACATATCCTGTAGCCTCTAGTGAGCTCCACTATATACACATGAGACCATGGGAGTATAAAAAGCAAACAACGTTTTCGTATTACCAGGAAAAGAGTTTTGACCTTGTGAATTTCTTGAAAAAGTCTCCAGGACGCCCAGGAGTCCCCAGACCGCACTGTTAAAACTGATGAGTTGGGTCATCACTAATCGTACCCTTTCCAAGGGCTCCAAACCCAGCTCTCAGCTTGTTCCCTGCTTTCCTACTTCCCCTCATAAACCAGTGTCAAGGCTTCCATTCACCTTCCAACCTAACTGCTCTTTTGAAGGTCTACAAGCTCCAGGGCATCTCCATGTTCTGGTCCCCTTGTTGGTCTCTAACACCACCGAGTCAAACCTGGACTAATGCCTTTTCACTCAAGTCAGCTCTGCCAACCATCTCATCATTCGCGCACGCCTCAAGATCAAGAGCCTCTCCCTCCCTGCCTTCTCCTCCGCGTTCCATGTGTGACTGGTCAGAAACCTTGCTGATGCATCTTAGATCAACTCAGGTTCACCGGCTCCTCTCCTTGCCCCATTCCTGTACGCTCTAATTCCTGCATATCTGATAAATCAGTAACTTATGGGACTGGTTTTCCTGCTCCCAAACTCTTCTTGTCCATTTGTTCATGCTGTCTTGCAAACCACTGCCAGACTTATCTTACTAAAGATGGGCATGCCTTGTGACCAGCTACAGACAGTATAACCCAGCAACCACTAACCTTCCAGGAGCCGTCTTTCATGACCCTCCATGTAATGTATTGCATCGTTTGGCTCCACATCTTCAGCTCTCCCTGTATCCATGCCTGTTACCACCACAGCGCAGGGGGGTGGGGGGCGGCGGGATGACCTGCCTCACCCATTGACCCTGGGCTCAGCCATGAGACTTGCTTTAGTCCCTGAGATGTTAGGAGGCATGACCCAAGGGAAGGCTTGGAAAAGCACTATGCATTTCCACTTACTCTTTTATGCTTCTGACATCTCCATGAAAAAGGACATGCTTAAGCTGGCCCTCTGAGGCAGCACCATCCAATAGAATTTTTAGTGGTGATGGATACATTCAACAGCAGCCTTGTCCAATCTAGTGGCCACTAGCCACTAGTGAGGGTGTTGAACATTTGAAATGTGGCTAGTGTGACTCAAAAGCTGAAATTTTAATATTATTTCATTTTAATTAATTTAAAATAGCTATACATGGCTAATGACCATATTAGGCAAAACAGCTGTGGAGGTTGAGACACCTCCCTCCCCCACCACCTCCCAGAGCAGAACCAGATCATCCCAGTTGCTCCTGCTGAAGCCACCTTAAATCAGCCCACCACCTGCGGATTCCAGATACATGAGCAACAAGTGCTTATAGTTATATGCCACTGACGTTTTTGTGGCTGTTTGTTACACAGCAAGAGCTAACTGATACATTTATCCCCTGACCCCACTGCCTATTCCAGACTGAACCCTCCTATGCCCACAAAAACACTCTGCTCCAGTGGGGTCATATTCCTCACTTTCCCAGCATATGGCAAGCTTGTTCCCATCCTCATGCATTTACCCCTGCAGTACCTCCCACCATGAATGGCCTCTCCATTTCCCCCTCCGCCTACTGAAAATGGACCTGTCTTTCAAGTCTTAAATGTAACCTCCTCTGTAAAATCTTTCCTCACTACTCTAACTCACAGCACTCCCTTGGGTCCATCACATGTTTTAGGTCTGATGCTTGAAAGCATTATGAGTCAGACACAGATTTGGGCTGAAATCCTAGTTTGGGTTTTTTTTGGTTTTTTGGGGGGGGTTTTTGCAGTACGCGGGCCTCTCACTGTCGCGGCCTCTCCCGTTGCGGAGCACAGGCTCCGGACGCGCAGGCTCAGCGGCCATGGCTCACGGGCTGAGCCGCTCCGTGGCATGTGGGATCTTCCCGGACCGGGGCACGAACCCGTGTCCCCTGCATCGGCAGGAGGACTCTCAACCACTGCGCCACCAGGGAAGCCCTAGTTTGAGTATTTTTAACTGATGCGATGGCCTTGGGTAATTACTAATTATTATTATTTCTTCATCTGAAAAAAAGGGGGCACGTTGTTTTGAGGATTAAATAATATAAAACTAGCAAGTTCCTGACACATGTAGATATACTCATCCAATAATCACTTTCCTTCTCAGCAGGTTTCCTTTGATTTTCTTAATCTAATGCCCAGAACAGTACAGACCATCTAGTTCATGCTCACACTTCCTGTCAATTCACCCTTTCACTCAGGGCCATGTGAGGGTTTCCATCAGCTCAAAACAGCATCTACAAAACTACAAATAGTGGTGGGTGCTGTGATGTGGCACCAGATCCTCATTCAGCTCCTGGGAATGCAGTCCTCAGCCCTCCTCTTCGATAACTGCCTCCGTGGAAAAAACTGCCTCACACGAGGGTCACACCTGGGTCCAGGGCAGCCCTTATGGAATCACTGATCACTGTAAGGACATGGAGGTCCATCCCTCTCAGGAGACTTGAGAGAGCTCTGAAAGGCCATCCCACCCCCAGAGCTCCCAGGGGACTGGCTGGATGCCCTTGCTGGCCTGCACTGCAGCTCCACTACTCTGCTCAATCTTTCTTCACTGCCCTCCCTTCTACAATTGTGGATCTGCGAAGCTCACCCTAATGAAATAACCTACCTGCTAATCTCCATCTCAGAGTCCTTCCTGGGAACCCAACCTGAAGCACAGAAATAAGATGCAAAGAGAGCTCTGGGAGTCTTTCTCACTGAAATGCAGATTAAAAACCCAAATTGGCTCAGAAGGTGTGGACTGACAGGAATCACTTTTTAGCAATCGATTTTCTAGGTCTTTAGAACGTAATATGGTTAGTCTGATGCCACAAGTAAAGAAGGGCGGAGGGCCCTAATTTAACATAGGGGTTCATGAATAGAATTCAGTGGGTCTGTTAACCTAGAGAGAAAAAGAAATTTCATTTTAATTTTCAGTAACCCGTAACTGGTATTTAGCATTTCCTTCCATTATAAATGTAGGCAACAAAACACAGTAGTATTAGCACTTAATGACCTTGCCACTAACAGAAGTCACAGATATTCTCCTATCACTTTATAGTCACAGTAGGTGTCTCTGAATATTGTTTTCAGTCCCCATGACCTTGAAAGTTCCGGCATTAGCTGATCGTACACTGGATCCACTGCTACACCTTGCTATTTAATACGGTTTAGAAGGAAAAAACCGCATATATTACTTAATACAATTTTTAAAAAATATTTTAACTCATTTTTCAACAGAATTGATCTCCTTGGCAATCCTGTGGATTTCATCTTACGCATTTAAAAATCTAAGACAGGGTTTTACAGGCTACACCAGACTGTGCAAGGAGGTCAGGGAAGTCAACCAACAAGGGGACACCCTCTGTCGGTGGAGACTTCGAGGACTCATTCTTTTTGGGCAAAGCCGACAAGCTCCACGTGGGTGCTGTCCCGGGCGAGATCTGCCCCGGCCAGAAGACGAGCACAGCCATTTCACCGGCAGGACAAGCTCCAGCCGCTGATGGCGTTGTTCCCTCCACTTCTGGAATGCACACAGCTTTATATGAAATCCACATGGTGCGCGGCGGCGGCAGGCGGCGGCACGAAAGGACTTTACCAAGTTGACAGCGTCCCCGAGCCCGGCCAGTTCAGAGAAGGATCCAGAGAGCGAAAAGTCCCTGTCCCGCTCCCCATCTGGCCGCCCTCCCCCCGCCCCCCATGGTGACAGTGCTCAGCTACAGGAAATTGGATCACCGGGGCGCCCTTTCCCAGCCCTTAACTCTGGACTGAGAGCAGAATCATTGCCAAGGCATATCCGGAGTCCACACACACAAATGCAGGGGCTGTCGGCTACATTCCCGGGTCGGAGAGCCAGGTTTGGCGGTCTTTTCCTGCCCCGGCACCTACGGCAGTCGCAGGGCCCGCGCGCCGGCTGCAACCCAGCTCTGGCCTTTGCCCCACGCCCGCGCCTGGTCCCAACCGCACCGGGTCCTGTCCCCAAAAGGCAGGGGACAATGGCGAGACGCGGACCGACTTCTCGGAGGTGATGCGGTCCACAGCCGCCGGGGTGGAAACGCCGCCCGGGTCCCGGGGTCCGGGGTCGCGGGGTCGCGGTGTCCCGGAGTCGGGCAGGGCGCGTGCAGGGCGGCGCAGACGGGACGAGCTCCCCAGACCCGAGTGCACCTCGGACGACAGTGACCAGGCGGCGGCAAGGTGTCGGCGGGCCGGGCGGAGGCGGGAGCCCCCTTGGGCTTGGAGACCGAGCGCCGCACCCCGCGCCCCGGCGGCCTGCGGGTCTGGGTCCCCGCCCACGACGCTCACGTCCGTCCGGCTCCGCGGGCGCCCCCGGCCCGCCCGGGCCTTCCTTCCGACGCCGCGTCAGCCCCCCGCGCCCTCCCAGACAACTGCCCCCATCTCCCGCCCGGGTTCGCACTCACGTAGACCGAGTTGAGGTCGGATTTGTCGAAGAAGCGGAGCGCAATGCTCAGCTCCAGGGCTGGGGAGACGCGGTCGTCCCCGGCCTCCAGCTCCAGGTCCCCCTGCCCGGGGCCGAAGGGAAAGAGCTCCTGGCGGCTCAGGCAAACCCCGGGCCCCGCCAGCAGCAGCTGCAGTAGCAGCGCCCGCGTCCACGCAGCTCCGCTCCGGCGGACCGCGGCCAACATGTTCCCGGACTGCCGTCCCGCAAACCGAGGGGCTCTGCGGCCGGAGGCTGAGGAAGGCGGAGATGTAACCGGACGCCCCTCGGCAGCCCCTCAGCGTATCCCGCCTCCCGAGGTTCCCACCCCGGGAAACAGGGGAGGGAACCGAGGGAAGATGGGGAGGGCCCCGCCCCGTCCACAGGGCGCGCCGCGGAGGCTGCCCAATGGCCGCGAGGGGGAGGGCGAGGGGCGACACCTAATCCCCCAGCCGTTCTGCCCGGGTAGCCCTCCTTCCCCGAGGGGTGATGGGCGCTGGTGGCCGCTATTCCCGAAACCAGCCCAGTTCCCACCGAACGGCCCCTCCGGGAGTAAGAGCAGAGGGCCGGGCTCTGCACCATTATCCTCGGCCCAGGGCAAAGTCGTGGAGATCGGGCGACGCGGAAATGCCCTGGATTCGGGGACACAGTCCACCCCAACGCTGCTTGGTGGCGTCCGGAGGTCGGACATGGTCAGATTGGTAGGAAGAGGGAGGAGTAGGTGCTGAGGATCAGCAAGAAGGGATCGGGCCAGGAGCATGGCCATTTACTCATCCCTCCATTCTTTCAGCTTTATTGAGTGTGGGAGCCTATGCTTGGTAATGGGAACTTCGGCCAGAAGTCGGGTCCAACCCCCAAAGTCATGAGTGTATAACAGTGTTAGCCGGGGTGGAGCCCCCAAGTGATAAAGGACATCGGGAATGGAATAGCTGGTCAAGGATAGCATCTTTGGGGATATGGAAATCAAACCAGGTCTTCCGGAAGGCATAGAATTTCACCAGGGGGCTGCAGGAGGAACTTTCTAGAAGCTGGAGGGCTGAGCTGTGGGTGGATTCAAGGTGCCATCCCCCGTGGAGAATTCGGGAAAGGAATTCCCGAATTCCAGTTCGAAGTAAGTTTAATACTAAACCTAGGAATTTGAACTCGCTCTAACCCTCACAGGAGAACTATTGAGAGTTCTTGACAAAGGGAGATAAGCGACATAAGTGGTATCCGAAATAATCCGTTGGTCATTAATTTGGCACTGGGTTGAAAGAAGAGACACAGAGGTCATCAGAGGATCGCTGAAAGAAAAAAAAAAATAGGGATGAGGAAAGAAAAGTGGAAACCGAGAAGAAATGAATCTAAAAGGCATTACAGTGAAAGAAGGAATAAGACCTGATTATAAATTTGATATGGGGGATAGGGGGAGAGGAGAAGAGTTTAAATTGGGTGGAAGGTTTTGAGCCTGGAGGATTGCAAAACATGTGTTGCCTTTTGAAATCAGGGAATGCGAGCTGGGAAGTTGGGAGTTGGGTATGTGTTTGATGTCAGACCTGTTAACCTGGAGGGGTCAACAGGGTATCCCCCATTGCCTGTTGCCCACTAAAATTAAGGACCTGGGACCCAGTTTGGGAGAATTCTCCCAATAAACAGCAAGTTCTGTATAATGTTTAAGGAGCATGAGTCCAGTAGAAAATATGAAGAAAAAGCCAACGAAATACACCATCGTTTTGCAATCACAATACCCCTAGGAGACAGAAACCATCGCCACTTTACAGAAGAGAGACAGGGACCCAGAGAGGTTTAAATCACTTTGCTAAGGTCACACAGCTGCAAGCCTGCCCGGGACCCAGGGTGGTCTGGTTCCCTCTTCACCACTACACCAAGTAGAGTCATTATTGCTACGTTTGTTTCTCTTGATGTTAAAGAGCACCTAACGCTGCCTGCCTGCAGTCTGCTGCCAGATCCAGCGGCTTTTCTTTCAGTTCCCTCCCAGAATTGCAGCGCCCGGAGCCTGAAGCCTCCGTCCTGCCCCAGAAGGACTTCCTGCTCTACCCCATGCCATCCGTAGCCTCAGCTGCTGCACCGCCCGTCTCTGGGCTTCTGGGCCCCAGCTCTGCCCCTTCCAACGGAGAGAGCTCCATACAGAGGCTCTTCTTTCTTCCTCTGTGCTCACCTGCACAGGCCCCAGTTTTCCCAGTGTGTGCTCAGCCAGCCCCATCCGGCCCGTCCCTCAGACTCACCCCCTTCCAAACCCCCATCCCACCTTCTGTCTCACATCAGAGCTGGCTCTGAAGCCGCTGCCTGTCCCTGGAATGCTCTCACCCCCTCTCCCGAATTCTCTGCCTTTTTAGTACTCAGACAGCTTCTGAAACTCCAATTGGTCGGTGGAATTTTCCTTGGCTAATACAGAGCAAGAGCTGTTCTCCACTCAGCAGGTAGCTTGGAGTCCAGTCTGGCTGAGGCCTGGGCTCTGCCATTTACTAGCCCTATGAACTTGGGCAGGTTTCTATATCCTCCTCATTTGCATGGGATGTTCATTCCCACAAACAAAGAATCGTTATGGAAGTGAAATAAGATGATCCATGAAATGCTCCTAGCACAGAATCGGAGCATAAAGGAAGTACTCAGTTAATATTAAGCCATCATTATTATCTAAATGTATGTTTTTCATGACTCTTATTATTTCCACAATTAATAAGAATCCGCTTTGTGTCAGATACTGTAGTAGGAATTCGAAATACGAAGACCATTAACTCATAATCCCTTTTGTAAGCAGCTCATAGTCTATTGGGAAAGACAGACACAACATTAACACAGTGGGATGTTTAACAGAGACACAGAGAACAACAGCGGATGCTCCTTGTTGAATGCCTGCTTCTGCTAGATGCTTTATGGAGCATTGAATTTAATACTAATAACAATTGCACAAGCTAGTAGCTTTATAGTAGATGTAGGGAAAATGAGATCTGCAAGAGTTAATGCGCCCAGTTTCACATAGTGGAAGAGCCAGGATTTGAACCCCAGTGTATCTGAAACCAAAGTTGATACTCTTTCTACCACACCCTCCTGCCTTTCTGTAGAAGGAGAGCTTTCTCCCTCAATTTCCATCCACAAAACATATTTGCTCCCTTGTTTATACACAATGTTCACGCTCTGTTTATGTATGCTTCTGTTCCCTAATTTCATTAGTATAGTCTTGCTTAAGTTAGTTTGGTATATACTGTAAGCTATCTGTCATTTCCTATTTATAGTCCTGCACTCACCACACGTTGCCTGGTGCTCAGGGGACGTGACATCTATGCTGTGCCTCCCGTTAGGATAATGTGGGCCAGGTGCCAGCCACTCCTTTATAATTTATAGTTTCAACATTTAGTGTGTAATCATAATCTTCATCATAGAATATTTAATTTCATATTTTGCTCTGGTCATTTTCTAAGTGTATTTAATACCTAGATGTTTTTCTCTAGTTGTTTTATGCGGGGTTTTTTTTCCCCAGATATAAGCTCTTTGGGGCGAGGATCAGTTATTCTGTTTCTTTTCCAAAGTTCACAGAGCCTAGCACGATGCTGCATGCACGTTAATAAAAGTCAACAGTTTGAGAATTCAATAGTATTTTTAAGAATCATTTGAGGGACTTCCCTGGCGGTCCAGTGGTTAAGACTTCGCCTTCCAATGCAGGGGGTGCGGGTTAGATCCCTGGTTGGGAAACTAAGATGCCACAGGGCAACTAAGTCTGCGTGCCACAACTACTGAGCCCGCGCATCTCAACTAGAGAGCCCGCGTGCAGCAAACTACAGAGCCCACACGCTCTGGAGCTCATGCGCCACAACCAGGAAAGAGAAAACCCGCACGCCACAACTAGAAAGAAGCCAACACACAGCAACGAAGATCCCAAAGTGCCACAACTAAGGCCCGATGCAGCAAAAAAAAAAAAAAAAATTTGATATCTGCAGTAGCAATATGCACCCACAACTAAATAACTATGCCAGTTGTTTGTTTTTTTTTCTTTAAGTTAAACCCTACTTTTGAGACATGTACTCTTTCATTGACTGCTGTGATGGGATAAGGCAAGAAGACAAAATTTAGGAAGCAGGCTATACCTATAAGAAGCCAAGGTAACTTTTCTATTTGGCTTATTTCAGACAAATGTCCAGGCAACTGAGTGGAAAAATAGCTCAGTTGTCTATTTCACTGAAGGAGACGTCTGTTATAATCTCACTCTCCTGTGAGGTTTGGCCACTGACCACATATGGCTATATTTATTCCCTTATTTACCAGATGTCATGTAGAGTTCAGCGTATCAGTGTTTGTTTCAATTCCAGGGGAATTCACTTAACTCATGAATAAGGTGATTGCTATTTTAAACAACTTAAGCTCAACTGTTATAAGGATATCCTAAGTTAAGTGACCATCCCTACCAAAGGATGAGAATCAAGCAGGATTTGGTGCTCAATTTATTGTATTCTCAAAGGAGATTTGGATAAAAAGTACTCGGGGGAAACACATTATGTCCATCGATGTGTTTGGTTTGGAAGATACCACAGTTTTCAGGATAAAGTTTAATCCTCCTATTTCTACATCCTGTTTTCATCTGGATCGTTTGCTGGTTCATTAACATCACACCTCCAGCATAACCTGCCTTTTGTGGTTGTTTTAATATTTTATTTTGATTTATGTAATTTGCAGACTTACATAAATGTTGCAAGAGAAATACAAAAAGTTCTCATATACCCTTCACCCAGATTTCTTCTTAAAGTTTTACCGTAATTGCTTTAATTCTGTCTCCTTTCTCTCTCTCTCTCTCTATAGATAGATAGATAGATATACACACACACATTTTTTATCTAGACTATTTGAGGATACGTTTTAAACATGATGTCTCTTTACCTCTGAATACTTTAGTGTATATTTCCTAAAAACTGGAACATTCTCTTACATAGCCACAATACAGTTGTCAAAATAAGGACATTAACACTGGAGTTAACTTTGATCAGTTGATTAAAGTGGTGTCTGCCAGATTTCTCCACTTGTTTTTTTCCTAAAGTAAAATTAATTAGTAATGTTTCCTTAAGCACCAGAATTATTACTCTTATTATTAATAAAGACTTATTATCTTTCCCATTTTCAGGGTTTGTAAAGCATCTGCATATATTTAATTCCATTTCCAATCACTGTTTTTCAAATTTTTCACTTCATACCATTTTTCTTCTATATTTTTATCTCTCCAAAATAATTTGTCAGAGTATTTTTATAACTATGTCATGTTCCAAGACAATGTTCATCCCAAGATAGTACTACAGAAAACTTAGGAGATTAATCCAAAAAGCTTATATTTATGGCTTCTCAGCTGCAGTTCACAATTTTCATATTCCAATAATGGATTTTCATATGTTAATCACCTTTATGATTTTTTTCTAGCTTTATTGAGATATAACTGACAAAACTGTATACATTTAAGCTGTACAATGTGATGATTTGATATACATACACATTGTGAAATAATTACCATAATCATGTAATAAACACATCTATCACAATTATCATAATTAACACACCTGCCATTTCACATAGTTAGCATTTTGTGTGTGTGTGGTGAGAACACTTAAAATCAACTGTTTTAGCAAATTTCAGGTCTACAACACAGTATTGAATATAGATAGTCACCATGCTGTACATTACATCCCCAGAACTTACTCATCTTTTAACTGAAAATGTGTCACCTTTGACCAACGTCTCCCCATTTCCTCCACTTTCCGGCCCCTGGCAACCACCATTCTACTCTCTGTTTCTATGAGAGAATAGCAAATATTTTTAATATTGTATGTTTCATTGAAAACAGTAGTGACTCGTGATAGATGACACTCATGGCCTAAGATTGTTAAATATCAATCTGAGTCAAGTGCAAGTAAAGGTATTAGTTCTTCTTAATTTTCTTTTGTTAATAAATCTTCATAAGGGCCCATTTCCATGTGGTAAACTTTATTGTAACGAAATTAACATGAAATTTGCATAGTGAACTAAATTCAGCATGAATGGTGACGGTTGACGGATTATAATGTAGTTCGCTGTAGCTGACTGCACTCAGTCACAGCAAGAAGGTCCTTAGACCACGATGACTCATTACTTTGTGTTAGCTAATTAGATGAAAAATAATTACAAAAGTATGTTTCTGAAAAATGTCCTTGTTGGAATTGGATTAAGCAATCATCGCCATTCAGCCTCTGGTTCTACGTTTGATGCTGAGACAAGCTAACCACTGAACAAAGTGAGTGGGGAACAGATTTTTCTAAAAAAAAAAAAAAAAAATTGTAACATGTTTCCATATGACATCAAGTATGCTTACGGAAATAAAGTAAAAACAATACGTTGAACTAGAAGTTCTTTGAACAATCTAGTTCTGTGGTATGGGCTACATGTCATTTCCTTAGTGCTTAGATGCTGTGCTTAGAATCGGTACCTCCTGGGCATTGTAATTTCTTCTCTGGATAGTTTATCTTTCTACAAAATGGACAACTGCCTTCATGGAATTATTTTAGAGGGTACAAAAAACTCCTCCAATTCCCATTTACCCACTGGTTTTAATTTTGTTTGTTGAACTTGAGGTTTTCCTTCCAATTAAAATCAGAGGCCACTCAGGCTGGTGCAACGTCACGCAGGCCTCTGCCGCCGCAGGCTCACCCGGCACTCCGTACCCCTCCCTCCCCCTGGCCTGAGTGAGCCAGAGCCCCCGAAGCAGCTGCTCCTTTAACCCCGTCCTGTCTGAGCGAAGAACACATGCCCTCAGGCGACCTACATGCAGAGGCGGGGGCCAAATCCAAAGCTGAACCCTGGGAGCTGTGCGAACAAAGAACAGAAAGGGAAGCAGCCTCAGGAGCAGCGGATTAAATCTCCACAGTCAACTTGATGTACCCTGCATCTCTGGAATACCTGAGTAGACAACGAATCATCCCAAACTGAGGAGGTGGACTTTGGGAGCAACGATATATTTTTTTTTCCCCTTTTTCTCTTTTTGTGAGTGTGTATGTGTATGCTTCTGTGTGTGATTTTGTCTGTATAGCTTTGTTTTTACCATTTGTCCGAGGGTTCTGTCTGTCCGTTTTTTTGTTTGCTTGTTTTAGTATACTTTTCAGCACTTGTTATCATTGGTGGATTTGTTTTTTGGTTTTGTGGTTCTCTTCTTTCTTTCTTTTTTTTAAATTACTTTAAAAATTTTTAAAATAATTATTTCTTGTATTTTATTTTAATAACTTTTTAATTTAATTTAATTTTATCTTTTTCTTTCTTTATTCCTTCCTTCCTTCCTTCCTTCCTTCTTTCTTTCTTTTTTTCCTTCTTTCTTTCTTTCTTTCTCCCTTTTATTCTGAGCTGTGTGGATGACAGGCTCTTGGTGTTCCAGCCAGGCATCAGGGCTGTGCCTCTGAGGTGGGAGAGCCAAGTTCAGGACATTGGTCCACCAGAGACCTCCCAGCTCCACGTAATATCAAACGGTGAAAACCTCCCAGAGATCTCCATCTCAACGCCAAGACCCAGCTCCACTCAATGACCAGCAAGCTACAGTGCTGGACACCCTATGCCAAACAACTAGCAAACACAAACACAACCCCACCGTTAGCACAGAGGCTGCCTAAAATCATAATAAGGCCACAGACACCCAAAAACACACCACCAGACGTGGACCTGCCCACCAGAAAGACAACATCCAGCCTCATCCACCAGAACACAAGCACTAGTCCTCTCCACCAGGAAGCCTACACAACCCACTGAACCAACCCTAGCCACTGGGGGCAGACACCAAAACCAACGGGAACTACGAACCTGCAGCCTGTGAAAAGGAGATCCCAAACACAGCAAGTTAAGCGAAATGAGAAGACAGAAAAACACACAGCAGATGAAGGAGCAAGGTAAAAACCCACCAGACCTAACAAATGAAGAGGAAATAGGCAACCTACCTGAAAAAGAATTCAGAATAATGATACTAAAGATGATCCAAAATCTTGGAAATAGAATGGAGAAAATACAAGAAACATTTAACAAGGACTTAGAAGAACTAAAGAGCAAACAAACAATCATGAACAACACAATAAATGAAATTTAAAATTCTCTAGAAGGGATCAATAGCAGAATAACTGAGGCAGAAGAACGGATAAGTGACCTGGGAGATAAAATAGTGGAAAAAGCTACTGAAGAGCAGAATAAAGAAAAAAGAATGGAAAGAATTGAGGACAGTCTCAGAGACCTCTGGGACAATATTAAACACACCAACATTAGAATTATAGGATTCCCAGAAGAATAAGAAAAAGAAAGGGACTGAGAGAACATTTGAAGAGATTAAAGTTGAAAACTTCCTTAATATGGGTAAGGAAATAATTAATCAGAGAAACATGCCAAGACACATATTAATCAAACTATCAAAAATTAAAGACAAAGAAAACATATTAAAAGCAGCAAGGGAAAAACAACAAATAACACACAAGGGAATCCCCATAAGGTTAACAGCTGATCTTTCAGCAGAAACTCTGCAAGCCAGAAGAGAACGGCAGGACATATTTAAAGTGATGAAAGTGAAAAGCCTACAACCAAGATTACTCTATCCAGCAAGGATCTCATTCAGATTTGACGGAGAAATTAAAACTTGTACAGACAAGCAAAAGCTAAGAGAACTCAGCACCACCAGACCAGCTTTACAACAAATGCTAAAGGAACTTCTCTAGGCAGGAAACACAAGAGAAGGAAAAGACCTACAATAACAAATCCAAAACAATTAAGAAAATGGTAATAGGAATATACATGTTGATAATTACCCTAAATGTAAATGGATTAAATGCTCCAACCAAAAGACATAGACTGGCTGAATGGGTACAAAAACAACACCTGTATATATGCTGTCTACAAGATACGAACTTCAGACCTAGAGACACATACAGACTGAAAGTGAGGGGATGGAAAAAGATATTCCATGAAAATGGAAATCAAAAGAAAGCTGGAGTAGCAATTCTCGTATCAGACAAAATAGACTTTAAAACAAAGACTATTACAAGAGATGAACAAGGACACTACATAATGATGAAGGGATCAATCCAAGAAGAAGAGATAACAATTGTAAATATTTATACACCCAGCATAGGAGCACCTCAATACATAAGGCAAATGCTAACAGCCATAAAAGGGGAAATCGACAGTAACACAATCATAGTAGGGGGACTTTAACACCTCTCTTTCACCAATGGACAGATCATCCAAAATGAAAATAAATAAGGAAACACAAGCTTTAAATGATACATTAAACAAGGTGGACTTAATTGACATTTATAGGACATTCCATCCAAAAACAACAAAATACACTTTCTTCTCCAGTGCTCATGGAACACTCTCCAGGATAGATCATATCTTGGGTCACAAATCAAGCCTTGGTAAATTTAAGAAATTGAAATCGTATCAAGTATCTTTTCTGACCACAGTGCTATGAGACTAGATATCAATTACAGGAAAAAATCTGTAAAAAATACAAGCACATGGAGGCTAAACAATACAATACTTAATAACCAAGAGATCACTGAAGAAATCAAAGAGGAAATCAAAAAATACGTAGAAACAAATGACAATGAAAACAGGATGACCCAAAACCTATGGGATGCAGCAAAAGCAGTTCTAAGAGGGAAGTTTATAGCAGTACAATCCTACTTTAAGAAACAAGAAACATCTCAAATAAACAACCTAACCTTACACCTAAAGCAATTAGAGAGAGAAGAACAAAAAAACCCCAAAGTTAGCAGAAGGAAAAAAAACATAAAGATCAGCTCAGAAATAAATGAAAAAGAAATGAAGGAAACAATAGCAAAGATCAATAACAGTAAAAGCTGGTTCTTTGAGAAGATAAACAAAATTGGTAAACCATTAGCCAGACTCATCAAGAAAAAAAAGGGAGAAGACTGAAATCAATAGAATTAGAAATGAAAAAGGAGAAGTAACAACTGACACTGCAGAAATACAAAGGATCGTGAGAGATTACTACAAGCAACTCTATGCCAACAGAATGGACAACCTGGAAGAAATGGACAAATTCTTAGAAATGCACAACATTCTGAGACTGAACCAGGAAGAAATAGAAAATATGAGCAGACCAATCACAAGCACTGAAATTGAAACTGTGACTAAAAATCTTCCAACAAACAAAAGCCCAGGACTAGATGGCTTCACAGGCAAATTCTATCAAACATTTAGAGAAGAGCTAACACTTTTCCTTCTCAAACTCTTCCAAAATATAGCACAGGGAGGAACACTCCCAAACTCATTCTACAAGGCCACCATCACCCTGATACCAAAACCAGACAAAGATGTCACAAAAAAAGAAAACTACAGACCAATGTCACTGATGAAAATAGATGCAAAAATCCTCAACAAGATACTAGCAAACAGAATCCAACAGCACTTTAAAAGGATCATACACCATGATCTTGTGGGGTTTATTCCAGGAATGCAAGGATTCTTCAATATACGCAAATCAATCAATGTGATACACCATATTAACCAATTGAAGGAGAAAAACCATATGATCATCTCAATAGATGCAGAGAAAGCTTTCGACAAAATTCAACACCCATTTATGATAAAACCCTCCAGAAAGTAGGCATAGAGGGAACTTACCTCAACATAATAAAGGCCATATATGACAAACACACAGCCAACATCGTCCTCAATGGTGAAAAACTGAAACCATTTCCACTAAGATCAGGAACAAGACAAGGTTGTCCACTCTCACCACTATTAATCAACATAGTTTTGGAATTTTTAGCCACAGCAATCAGAGAAGAAAAAGAAATAAACCAAATCCAAATCGGAAAAGAAGAAGTAAAGCTGTCACTGTTTGAAGGTGACGTGATACTATACATAGAGAATCCCACAGATGCTACCAGAAAACTACTAGAGCTAGTCAATGAATTTGGTAAAGTAGCAGGATACAAAATTAATGCACAGAAATCTCTGGCATTCCTATACACTAATGATGAAAAATCTGAAAGTGAAATTAAGAAAACACTCCCATTTACCATTGCAACAAAAAAATAAAATATCTAGGAATAAACCTACCTAAGGAGACAAAAGACCTGTATGCAGAAAATTATCAGACACTGATGAAAGAAATTAAAGATGATACAAATAGATGGAGAGATATATCATGTTCTTGGATCGGAAGAATCAACACTGTGAAAATGACTATACTACCCAAAGCAACCTACAGATTCAATGCAATCCCTATCAAGCTACCACTGGCATTTTTCACAGAACTAGGACAAAAAATTTCGCAATTTGTATGGAAACACAAAAGACCCCGAATAGCCAAAGCAATCTTGAGAAAGAAAAATGGAGCTGGAGGAATCAGACTCCTGGACTTCAGACTGTACTACAAAGCTACAGTAATCAAGACAATATGGTACTGGCACAAAAACAGAAATATAGATCAATGGAACAGGATAGAAAGCCCAGAGATAAACCTACGCACATATGGTCACCTCATCTTTGATAAAGGAGGTAAGAATATACAAATGGAGAAAATACAGCCTCTTCAACAAGTGGTGCTGGGAAAACTGGACAGCTACATGTAAAAGAATGAAATTAGAACACTCCCTAACACCATACACAAAAATAAACTCAAAATGGATTAAAGACCTAAATGTAAGGCCAGACACTATAAAACTCTTAGAGGAAAACATAGGCAGAACACTCTATGACATAAATCACAGCAAGATCCTTTTTGATCCTTTCTGACACCTCCTAGAGGAATGGAAATAAAAACAAAAATAAACAAATGGGACCTAATGAAACTTCAAAGCTTTTGCACAGCAAAGGAAACCATAAACAAGACCAAAAAACAACCCTCAGAATGGGAGAAAATATTTGCAAATGAAGCAACTGACAAAGGACTAATCTCCAAAATAAACAAGCAGCTCATGCAGCTCAATATTTAAAAAACAAACAACCCAATCCAAAAATGGGCAGAAGACCTAAATAGACGTTTCTCCAAAGAAGATATACAGATTGCCAGCAAACACATGAAAGAATGCTCAACATCATGAATCATTAGAGAAAGGCAAATCAAAACTACAATGTGATATCATCTCACACCGGTCAGAATGGCCATCATTAAAAAATCTAGAAACAATAAATGCTGGAGAGAGTGTGGAGAAAAAGGAACCCTCTTACACTGTTGGTGGGAATGTAAATTGATACAGCCACTATGGAGAACAGTATGGAGGTTCCTTAAAAAACTAAAAATAGAACTACCACACGGTCCAGCAATCCCACTACTGGGCATATACCCTGAGAAAACCATATTTCAAAAAGAGTCATGTACCACAGTGTTTATTGCAGCACTATTTACAATAGCCAGGACATGGAAGCAACCTAGGTGTCCATCGATAGATGAATGGATAAAGAAGATGTGGCACATATATACAATGGAATATTTCAGCCATAAAAAGAAACGAAATTGAGTTATTTGTAGTGATGTGGTCGGACCTAGAGTCTGTCGTACAGAGTGAAGTATGTCAGAAAAGAGAAACAAATACTGTATGCTAACACATATATATGGAATCTAAAAAAAAAAAAAAAAAACGGTCATGAAGAACCTAGGGGCAAGATGGGAATAAAGACGCAGACCTACTACAGAATGGACTTGAGGACACGGGGAGGGGGAAGGGTAAGCTGGGACAAAGTGAGAGAGTGGTAGTGTATATATGGACATATATACACTACCAAATGTAAATTTGATAGCCAGTGGGAAGCAGTCTCATAGCGCAGGGAGATCAGCTCTGTGCTTTGTGACCAGCTAGAAGGGTAGGATAGGGAGGGTGGGAGGGAGGAAGACGCAAGAGGGAAGAGATATGGAGATATATGTATATGTATAACTGATTCACTTTGTTATAAAGCAGAAAGTAACACACCATTGTAAAGCAATTATACTCCAATAAAAACGTTAAAAATAAAATCAGAGGCCACCTACGATTGTGAGTTTTGAAAAGCATGTTTTGACATAACAGAGCGTTTCACGGGGCTAAAAGAGGTATGAGAGGGCACCATTGAGGACTGAAAAATAATAGTCTGGAAGAACCAGAGTGCTTAAGGCACAGTTGGCCTGTTTCACAGGCCCACTGGGGTCAGCCAGGTGTATCCATTCAAGTACTGAGGACAGGGCATACTTTTTTTTTTTTTTTTGTGGTACGCTGGCCTCTCACTATTGTGGCCTCTCCCATTGCGGAGCACAGGCTCCGGACGCGCAGGCTCAGCAGCCGTGGCTCACAGGCCTAGCCACTCCGCAGCGTCTGGGATCTTCCCATACCGGGGCACAAACCCTTGTCCCCTGCATCGGCAGGCAGACTCTCAACCACTGCGCCACCAGGGAAGCCCAGGGCATACTTTTTGATGTGTTCTTTGATGCCAAATAATTTTATCTAGCATTTATAGTTACACTTTTAATAAACTATACTGATCACTTATTCATCAATTAATATTTACTGAGCACCTACTATGTACCTGACACTGTTGTAACAGTGCTGTGAATAAAAATAAATTAGGAAAAAAATTAGGATAAGTATTTACATGGGTGGGTGTCAGAGGTAGTTTTATTTAGGGTGATCAGGGAAGTCCTCTTCAAGGAAATACCTTTGAAGCCGAGGCCTGAGGAAGTGAGGGAGTGAGCCACATGTGTGCAGGGTGAAGGAGCATTCCAGGCGAATGTCTGGACAGGGTTGTGCTGCGGTGCAGGGGACCACAAATTGAAAGTTCCTCAGCAAGAATGGGCCCCCTCTCATCAAAGAATAGCTAGCGGCTAAAGGTAGGTAGAGCTGGCCCTCCGCACCCACCGACACATCACGCTGTGGCCCTGCTTTACTGAGTCCGACGGGGTACTACGCAGCCCCACTCCTGCGGGATGCAGTCACCTCCTTTAGGTGACTTGGCCAAGAGTCACATTGCAGCCTGAGTGTCTTCCCACCCATCCTCCTGTTTCCTCCCTCTCCTTTCACAGGTGTGAGACCTGCACTGAGTCTACGGTAGTTCCCCAGGCCGAAGAAAATGGATGAGGTTTGGGGACTGGCTCACTCACCACCTGGTGGGCAAAAAGGATGGTTACATCTGTGCCATTTACAAAGTATGTATCATATATGTGATGTCATCTAATCATTACTGCAGCCTTGTGTCTGTTCCACTTTACTCGTGAGGAAACTGGGACTCAGAGTATTTAAATGGTTTCCCAAGGTCTCAATGGCTAATAACTATTATAGCTGAGGCTAATGTGCCTCCTTCTAACTCCAAACACAATACTCTTTCCACCCATGTAATGATATTCAAGTGTTTGTGTAAACATTTTTAAGGCAACATAAGACTTACTCAAATACAAGTATTTTTTTTGGATTCGAATCTGTTCAAATATGCCAGTATTCTACACAGGGCTGCCACTAGAGTATACATAGACCACTTTATCCCGCAGCATGTGGGGTCTTAGTTCCCCGAGCACAAATGAAGCCACACCCCCTGCAGTGGAAGCGTGGAGTCTTAACCACTGGACTGCCAGGGAAGTCCCATACACTTAGATTCACTTTTTTCCAGTTAACATGGTAATGTCATGATTTTCCATGTTGTGACATAGCTTTCATAATTATTACTTTACAAACATTGCATTTATTTGAGCTTAATTCATCTGACCATCTCCCATCTGTTAGCATTTAGGCTGTTTCCATTTTTTTTTTTTTTTTTTTTGGCTGCTGTTAAAAAACATCTGCAGTGAATATTGCTCTTTCTCTCTGGGGATTATTTCTTCAAATCTTCTACCCCAAATAGGATTACTGGGTCAAAGGATGAGAACATTTTTATGGCCCTTGATAATGTATTGCCGCTGTTGGGAGTGAGGGGTAAGGCGAGTTGAGAGGTAGAATGTGGACAAAATCACCAACAACACTGGAGAAACAAGACGTGTGTCTTTTAACCTTTCTACAGAATCAGCTCAAATCTACCTCCTGCAAAAATCCTTCCCAGACCCCTCCCCAAGAGAATCCATCTCTCCCTTTCCTGCACCCTATTAGATCAATGATTGTAGCAACATCTCCTCTTGGCTGAGAACTCTTTAATTTACAAAGTATATCTACAATCTCATGTAATCTGCAGGGGTATTTTAACTCTCATTTTACAGATGAGGAAACTGAGAGTCAGAGTAAATACCTTGCTCAAGGACACTCAATTAGCAAAAGGCAATGCTAGGTTTTCAAAGGCAGGGCTCTTCCCTTTACAGAGCTGTAAAAGAACAACTCAGATCAATAGTGAACTTTTTGTCTTTGTCCGAGGTTGCCAGGTTGCCGTGGGACAGCAAGGTGTGGGGGGAAGGGGCTGGAGAGATGGAGAATCATTGATCAAAGCTGAGGATCTGCTGACTGTCGCGATTGCGCCGTCTCTCCAGGCTCCATTCGGGAAAATTCTCATCACTCCATTTAATTCTCATTACAAACAATCCACTCCTTATGCACAAAGTTATAAGAAAAAAGAAAATTTAAACCCAGACAATGGAAACAGATCAAGAAGGGACATTTCAACCCTCTCTTCCTTCTTTTTTTTAAAATTTATTTTATTGAAATATAGTTGATTTACTATATATATATATATACACATTCTTTTTCATATTCTTTTCCATTATGGTTTATCACAGGATATTGAATATAGTTCCCTGTGCTATACAGTAGGACTTGGTTGTTTAACCCTCTCTTCATTCTAATGCTAGGAAGAAACATACAGCAGTTTGACCCATGTCCTACTAATGGTTGAGTGGCCCAGTGGGAAAAGACCTGGCCTAGAAACTGTGCATGCCAATGAAATTGAAAACCAACAGGTTCTGTGATATGAATGGTTTTGTTAAAAGTATCTTCCATATTTACCTTGTGAGAGGCTTCTGGGGAGTTCTTCTTCCTTCCTTCATCTGCTGCCTGGGATGCAGATGTGTGGACTGGAGCTCAGCAGTCAACTTGAATCACGAGGCCACCCAGGGAGGGGGCTGCAGTGAGCTGCAAGGGTCCCCGAGGATGCATGGAGCTGCCCCACTGCCTGAACTGCTGGCCTCTGGACTTCTATCATGTGAGAAAGGAATCACAGGGAAGGGCCAAGTGCCACACCGTTAGGGGACCAATCACAGAAAGAGAGGCCCTGTCTACAGGGTAGAAGAACCCCAACCTCTCACAGCAGATGGTGCAAGCTTCCCCTGCAGGGTCCATTCTGATTCTCCACTTTTCCAGTGCTTGCACGTTGAATCCGGACTTGGCTGTGACAGGAACTCTTTACAGGATCTGGTCCAGAGTGAGGGCTGGGAGCCCCTGGGGAGAGAGGAATCCATACCTATACTGTGACTGATGATCTAGTGCAGGAGCCTGCCCAGAGGAGTGCTTCTGGGTCTGCAATTAAAATGAAAATTCTAAAAAGACATAAATCTTACATTTGTAATGATTAGATTGGATGGACATAAAATTACTCTGTCAGGGCTTCCCTGGTGGCACAGTGGTTGAGAGTCTGCCTGCCGATGCAGGGGACACGGGTTCATGCCCCGGTCCGGGAAGTTCCCACGTGCCGCAGAGCGGCTGGGCCAGTGACCCATAGCCGCTGAGCCTGCGCGTCCGGAGCCTGTGCTCCGCAACGGGAGAGGCCACAACAGTGAGAGGCCCGCGTACGGAAAAAAAAAAAAAAAAATTACTCTGTCAAATTGCTATAAAATTTCCAATCACAGTTGCTCTCAGGTTCTGTACTTGTCTCACTGGGGACTGGTAACAATCCACAGACCAGCGCTGGGTAGGATGGACCTTTTAACCTATACCCAAAAGGGATATTGTGTGCATAATATGTATATTAATAGAAATGTTTAGTCTAGATAGAGTGAATAATTCTACATTAGGTAATTTTTATGCTGAACCGTCCTACAATATAGGTAAGTAATTTGGAAATGTTACCACTGGTTAGTTGTCACTAATTTGTTGGAGACAATGAAGTGAGTGGAAGGCACTTCACTGGAGGTCTTAGACCCCCATAGCTAACCACATTGTTGGGCCACTGAATCAACCAGCCCTGCCCCCTGGATTTCTGGTCTTGTGAGATAATGTAAATTACCTTTGGGCTCAAGCCATATTGAGGGGTTTCAGTGACTTGTAGGCAAAAAGTCCTAAAAATTCCAGATGCAGGGGCTTCCCTGGTGGTCCAGTGGTTAAGACTCTGAGCTTCCACTGCAGGGGGTTCGACCCTTGGTCAGGGAACTAAGATCACGCATGCTGCACAGCATGGCCAAAAAAAAAAAAGGAATAAAAATTCCAGATGCTGACCCTCAATCCATAAGTGATCCTTAAAGAATGCGGCTCAGCCCTTGATCTGTAGCACTCAATGCCTGCTTATGGTCTCTCCTGAAGACTAGTTTACTGTTTAACTGTCAGCAAAGCCTGGTTGAAAGTCAAAGTTTTAAGGCTGGTTGTTTGAAACATGTAGTCTACTCATCCTTCTGATGACCCTGGAACATTCTGGAACATCAGAAAGATGCACACCTTGATCAGGTTATTTGGCCCCATATAGAGTTTCTCACACTGTCTTGTGCCTTGGCTCATGTAAAGTTGCTCCTGGCTCACAAAGGGGGATCCTAGAAGAGACAGCTGCAGGAAATACTCTCATTTATCACTTGTAGATTGTTGAGGACCTTGCTTGTAATGTTATCCAGAGTCTTAGATTGTCTTCAAATCCAAGTGCCAGGAGAAAATTCACCCTCCCTAAGGGACTGCTATGAGTTTTCCCCTGAGGAGTTAACTGACTGATTTTCTCTTTTGGTTTGTCTGCTCATGGAACTCTCGGAGTAAAATGTAAGGTTCACCTTTACTAGCTGTGCAGACCCTATGGTCTGTTTTAACTCCTTTATCATTTCCACAACTTTTTTTTTTTTTTGGTCACACTGTGTGGCATGTGAGATCTTATTTCCCTGACCAGGGATTGAACCCGTGCCCCCTGCAGTGGAAGCACAGATTCTTAACCACTGGACCACCAGGGAAGCCCCTCATTTCTCCCATCTTGATCTTCTGCTTCCATCTATATTAATCTGTTCTCAATTTTTAAAATTTCTTGTCATTTTAATTGTACATACCCTCAAATCCTTTACGGAAAGATACAAGAGGGTGTGAGATCAACACATACCAGCTGATCCACTTTTCAACGTCTGACTACAGATTAAATCAGATGAATATGAAACTCAAGGGTAGGCGTGAAAGAAAAAGTAATTCATAAGCACAGGTCAGCCTGAAGGGTGTGTGCAAAGGCCAAGGAATGATTTTTGGTCATGAGAGAAGAATGGAAAATAGATGTCAGGTGACAACTTGAGCAGGTCCTCTATCAAAGGATTGGAGTCCATCTGATGTGCAAATAGATTTGTTGCCTTTAATCAAAGTTGCAGCTTTTCTCCACACCACTCTGGTGTTTTGAATCATTCCTCCCTGGTGAAGAGATACAAGCCCAGAGGTTCTCAGAATGTGGGGCCAGCAGTAGCATTTGGGAACTTGTTGAAGTGCACATTCTCGGGGTCCCACCAAGACCTACTGAGTCAGAAACCCGGGGGGTGGGCCCCGTATCTGTGTTTTAACAAGCCCTCCAGGGGATTCTGGTGCTGATAGTTTGGGACCCACTGCACAAGACTGTCAGATCCTGGTCAGCTGGCATTTATATGATTGTTTCTGAATTCTCATTAGAGAGCTTGGCGTAAGGCCTTACATCCATCAGTTGGTCCATGAATGTCTTTGGACCAAATGGAACAGACACTTTTCTTCGCTCTGGTTGTGCCTCCAGACTCTGTGGGGAGAAGCGAGGTACGTACCACCCTTCTGTGAGGCCCTGGTCTCACACTCTCCTCATTTTCTTCCCTTCTCCCTCTCCTTCCACTTCTTTCCCTTTCTACTATTCCCTTTTGGTTCTTGCCTTTACTTTGTCCTGTATATACCTTCTGTTTCCTCTGACATCCTCTAACAAACAAGAGAGACACCCACGTTCTCCCCTTCGATCCACGTAATTCCGAAAATCAAATTCCTCCTAAATACAGCCACGTAGTTCCTATTTGAGTTCTTTATTTTTTTACTTTTTACCTTTTTTTAAAATTTTATTTATTTTTGGCTGCATTGGGTCTTTGTTGCTGTGCGCAGGCTTTCTCTAGTTGCAGCGAGCGGGGGGCTACTCTTCGTTGCGGTGCACGGGCTTCTCATTGCGGTGGCTTCTCTTGTTGCAGAGCATGGGCTCTAGGCGCGCAGGCTTAGTTGCTCCGTGGCATGTGGAATCTTCCCGGACTAGGGCTTGAACCCGTGTCCCCTGCATTGGCAGGCAGATTCTTAACCACTGCGCCACCAGGGAAGCCCTACTTTTTAATTGAAGTATAGTTGATTTACATTGTTGTGTTAATTTCTGCTACACAGCAAAGTGATTCCGTTATACGTATACATTTTTTTAATATTCTTTTCCATTATAGTTTATGACAGGATATTGAATATAGTTCCCTGTGCTATACAGTAGGACCTTGTGGTTTATCCACTCTATATATAATAGTTTGCATCTGCTCATCCCAAACTCCCACTCCATCCCTCCCCCTCCCCAACTTGTGGCAACCACAAGTCTGTTCTCTATTCAGTTCTTTAATTAAAAGTAAAACGGTGGTCATTTATTCATTCATTCATTCGTTCCTTCTTTCAGCATCTACTACGTGCTGGGCATTGTTTTAGGCTGGGGTAGGTGAACGTTTTCTGTAAAGGGCCATATAGTAAATATTGATACTTTAGGCTTTGTGGGTCAAGAGATAATGTCCTCAAATCTTGAAGCAACTGTCTCTCTGAAAAGCTAATAGTGGGTTTTTGTTGTTGTTGTTTTGTTTTGGGGTTTTTTTTTAAACATTTTAAAATATAAAACATTTCTGAACTTGCTGGTTACACTAAAACGAGGGTAGGTGGGATTTGGCCTAGTGGCTATTGTTTGTTGACCCCTAGATTTAGGCATTGGCGATACAGCATTGAATGAAAGCGACGAACGTTCCTTCTGTCATGGAACTTACACCCTAGTTGAGGGAGGAAAAACAAATATGATTAGTAAATTATCCCATATGTAAAAAGGGCCAAGTGCTATGGAGAAAATAGAGATGAGTTGGGGTTTGGGGAATGTGGTGGTGGAAGGGAAGTGTGAGTTTTAAATAAGGTGGTCAGGGAAAGCCTCACTGAAAAGGTGGCAATTGAGTAAAGACTACAAGGAAGCCAAGGAAGGAGCTATGAGTGTTCCAGGCAGAGGGAACAGTCAGTGCAAAGGTCCTGCAGCAGGAACCAGCCTGGTATGTGAGGCAGTCGACCTGGCTGGAGCCAGGGTGAGAGAGGGGAGTGGTAGGTGAGGTCAGTGTGTAGACTCACGTGCTGTGTGTGTGCATGCACTTGGGGGGTGCTTGTGTGATGTTTGCGGAATGAGGAGAGGAGAAGCTGCCGAAAGGGCCACTACCTGGTCTCTGAACTCTGTCTCATTTCCTGAGCCTGATTCCAGTCTATCTTCCCAATTAAACCAGAAAGCATCTGCTATGAGCCCCTCCCCAGGGTCATTTGCCTGACCCTCTACAGTCTGTGCCATGGTTTGACCCAGGCCTGCCACTTCTCCTGGCCAGTGGGGAAGAGCCAGAGGTAGGGATATACGCTGATCAGCAGGGCATCCAGTCTAAGGGGGAGTTGAAAACTCACTAGAACATTCAGGTAACCTATCAGATTGGAAACGAAGGGAAAAAATAAAGGATTTCCTATTAGAGATGAAAAGACCGAATGGGAGGGGGTGGGATGTTCTGGGTGGTTGTTTTTCAGGATCTGTAATGGAGGAGGGAAAATGAACCACTTCCTGGGAAAGGAAAGACTCCCACACACCCCACCCCCAGCCTAAGTACCAAGAGGAAGGGAACGCAGGTGGCTGTCTCTGTTTTAGGGCATCCCCTGGCAAATCCAGGTCAGCTGGGACTTGGATTGACTGAATTCAGGCTGAAGAGGGTGCTTTCTACGATGAAATACAAACAGAAATGGACTTTGGGAGCTGAGACCTCATTACCTTTTTTTTTTTTAATTTTATTTTATGTTGGAGCATAGTTGACCAACAATGTTGGGTTAATTTCAGGTGTACAGAAAAGTGATTCAGTTATACATATACATGTATCCATTCTTATTCTTTTTCTTTTTTTTTTTGGAAGCTCAGCTCGGTACTCTGTGATGACCTAGATGGGTGGGATAGGGTGGGGAGGGAGGTCCAAGGTCCAAGAGGGAGGGGAATATATGTATACATACAGCTGATTCACTTCACTGTACAGCAGAAACTAACACAACATTGTAACGCAATTATACTCCAATAAAAAAAAAAAAGATAGGTTAGTGTTTTGGGAAAGGGATAAAATAATTGGATTGAATACAACCTTGTGAGGGAACACATAACACTTGTGAGATGTTATTCTTTTTCAAATTCTTTTCCCATTTAGGTTATTACAGAATATTGAGCAGAGTCCCCTGTGCTATATAGTAGGTCCTTGTTGGTTATCTATTTAATTTTATTTATTTATTTATTTATTTTTGGCTGCACTGTGTCTTGTTGCTGCTTGCGGGTTTTCTCTAGTTGCAGTGAGTGGGGCTACTCTTCGTTGCGGTGCATGGGCTTCTCATCGCAGTGGCTTCCCTTGTTGAGGAGCACCGGCTCTGGGCACACGGGCTTCAGTAGTTGTGGCATGCAGGCTCAGTAGTTGTGGAGCACGGGCTTCGTTGCTCCGTGGCATGTGGGATCTTTCTGGGCCAGGGATCGAAACTGTGTCCCCTGCATTGGCAGGCGGATTCTTAACCGCTGTGCCACCAGGGAAGTCCCCAAAAAGAGTCTTTTTAATTGAATATGGTTGACTATGAAACATCCATTTTATATAAAGAATATAGGAATGTATATGTGACTACATATGTGTGATTATATAGTTTGTAATTATAATACATGTAATTTTTAACAGTTTTACTATGGACTAATGAAAGCTTTGTCACAGAACAAAGCTGACCCCAGGCCCCTGCTTGAGAGCCACGGCCGATGCAGGAGGTGCAGGATCAGTGATGGGGCCCCTGAGGCCCTCCCTGGCCCCCTCACACCCCACCTCATTCTTCATGCTCTGGCCACTCCACACCCCTTGCAGTTTCCTGAGCTTCACTCCTTCTCCCCTCTTTTAGAAGATAGACTCTATCACTCATGCCTTAGAATAGTATCACTTTCAGACTTCTGTCACTGTTAGTCTTTTTTCCTTACCAGACCCTGAATTCCTTGTTCACCTCTGGGTCCTCTCACAGGAGGAAACACATAGTAGGTGCTCATGAAATACTCACCAAACTGAACTGATTATGAGCAGAAACTGTGTTGTTCAAAGCAAAGTTTCCTTAATGAGAACAATTCAGACAGGAGCCAGCTGGATAACAAAACCACCTCCATGGGGGTGTAAACATCAAACACTGCATGGGAGACTGAGTCATTGGTCCCTGTGTCCAGGAAGGTCCTGGGGAAAATGATAGGTGTAGATGGGTTTAAAACAAATATAATTTAAAATGTCCATCTTCTGATTCACTTCTGCTGAAAACTGAAACTAACACAATATTGTAAATCAACTATGCTCCAATAAAAATTTTAAAAAACAAAAATAAAAAATAAAATGATAGCTCTCAGCATGGAGTCTTCGTTGGTCCAGATAACCTTATCCCACAGATACTATTGAGGAGAAAATACAGCTGATTATTATATTGTTTTTTTTAAAAAAAGCGCAAATGAATAAAACAGCCATTTTGAAGCTGTAACTAATACATCATCTTTGGTACACATTGTACTGTGGGTGGATTTTTTTTTCAACCTAAAACTTGTTCAAATATTATTTTCTATAAGTAGTCTAACTGAGGTGCAAAATACCCTTTTAACTAAAACCTGTCAGCTTGGGTCTCCCATAGGGTTCTGTGTAATGCACAAGAATTTCCTCTCTGCCACAAAGCCCTGCAGATAAATAAATGGACAGAAACCCTTGAGTCCATTTATTCTGGGTGAGTGTACAGACCTACTATCCATATAGTTTACATGGTTTATTTATGTCTGGTAACTGTGTGGACCTAATAGCGTTTGTTCAAGTTAGAAGATCTGAAACTAAAACCATCAGCAATCTACTCATTTCAGCCCAAATATGGTGTGACATTTTGGTTCAGAACACACACCCCACGGGGTTGTCCTGCAGCCCAGGGAGGTTTAGGAAAGTCAAGTACTTTTCTTCTTCCAGGAACTCGAGTGCTAAATATTTACAAACGTAAAGAGAGACAGTGCTCCTGAGACCCTCTCAGGGCAGGAGTGTTTGACTGAGAGGGTTTTTTTCCTTCCTCAGTTTACACTGAAGATAGATTATGGCAAAACAAATGATGAAAAATGAGAAGCATGTTGAACTGGTTGTTTGGACAACATCGCACCAGCTGACTTGTTTGGCTCATCTACGGGACAATTCAGTCCCATTCTGCTCGTCTTAGCATCCAATCCACCCTTTACTACTGTCCTGTTACAACATCAGGGCTTTCCACCTGCATCCCTGCTCTCTCTGAGGCTGAGGGGACCATTAGCCCCAGAAATGAATTATCTTCTTTTTTGAGTTTTATTTTAAGCAAATGTTACCTCTCTCCATTGTGTTTACTTTCCCCTTAAATGTCTAGACCTAAAAAAATTTCCTTTTCTAAATTATGAAAGCAGTGCATGACTGTTAGAAAAACTTCAAACATTCAGCCATGTACAGTGTCGAAAGGAAAGTTTCTCCTTTCCCCTCCCTGCATCCCATACTCCAGAGGTCATTGGGGATTTCTATTAGGACATGGTCTCTGGAGTCAGACTACCTGGGTGCAACTCTGTCACTCTCCTTGGAAGACCTCAGGAAGTTCCTCGACCTCCTCGTGCTTCAGTTTTCTCATCTGTAGAATGGGGAGAATTATGGTACTCACCTCATAGGGCTACTGTGAGGATTAAACAAGTTATCACATGCAAAGTGGCTGGAGCAGAGCTTAGCACTTAATAAGCACTAGGTGTGTGTTAATTATCATTATTAGTAGTGGTGATACTATAAACACATACCGTATTACTTAGAATATAGGATTAGCTGCTGTAACAGAGGCCCCAAACTACAGTAGCTCAAACAAGACAGATGTTTCTTTCTCTTTCTAGAAGTGTTTGGAGGAGTGGGACAGGGCAGGTAGTTGCCTCTGTTCCATGAAGTTTCATCCTCTAGCAGGGGTCCTTGACTGCATCAAAGCCTTATCTCTGGGGTCCAGCTGCAGGAAGGGGACAGAGGAAGTGAACCACTAACTTCCTGTAGAAGGATGTGACCGTTTGGTTGCACACATCACTTCTGCTCACATCCCACTGGCCAGAATTTAGGCTCTCTGCTAAACCTGGCTAAAAGGGAGGCTTTGGCCGCCCACTTAAGTGTAGGATTGGCTACACTGCCCCCTGGCGTCTTCATACCCACCCAAGATAATGCAGTCTTTAGCTGCCCACTTAAAATAGACAGGAGTGGGGGGAGACCAGAATTCTATTACTAAATGAAATAAAGAAGGGATACTGACAAACAGCTAGCAATCTCTGTCCCACGCATTTTTTCTCTAATGGTATCATTCCAGACATACTGCTTTACACACAGATTTTCCATTAGGCAATATATTGGGTTGATCCCCCTATGTCAGTATAAACATATCTAGTTTATGCTGTCTGTCAGCTCACATGTATTCCAGGGAATGGAAGTCCTGTAATTCACTGAGCCAAGCCTTAGCGATGGGCACTGAGGTCATTTTCAATCTTTGCTCTTACAAACAAAGGTCTAGTGTGCATCCTTCCACATAGATATTTTTTTCAATTTTTTAAAAAATAAATTTATTTATTTATTTTTTGCTACGTGGGGTCTTCGTTACTGCACGCGGGCTTTCTCTAGCTGTGGCGAGCGGGGGCTACTCTTCCTTGAGGTGTGCGGGTTTCTCATTGTGGTGGCTTTTCTTGTTGTAGAGCACGGGCTCTAGGCGCACAGGCCTCAGTAGTTGTGGCACGCAGGCTCAGTAGTTGTGGCGCACAAGCTTAGTTGCTCCGCGGCATTTGGGATCTTCCCGGACCAGGACTCGAACCCGTGTGCCCTGCATTGGCAGACGGATTCTTAACCACTGCGCCACCAGAGAAGTCCTGCAATTTTTTTTTGCTAGCACTTCTGTATCATAGGTATATAGGAGTGGGTTGCTAAGGAAAAGAGCATGTGCATTTAAAATTTTTTCCATACTATGAAATTCCACTCTAGAAATACTGTATCTCTTTGTGTTCCCCCAACAATATAGGAGAGTCTTTGTGTCATTCTATCTACAGAGGGGAAATCTCCCCTTTGGAGAGAGACAACAATCTCCATCTAAAGACCTTGGAGATAGGGTATGTAGCCACAATGGCCCTCCCCACCCATCAAATGATTATCTTGATTTACAGCTGGTCCCGTCTGGTGGTATGGAAAAAGGAAAAAAGGAAGGACAGGAGGCAGAAACTTGACATTCATTGAAGACTGGGTATTATTATCCTTACTTTCTAAGTATGAAAGTAGAGGGAGAGAGCAGTTATATACTTTGCCCAGTTCCCTTACCTGGCAAGACCTTGTTCCCTTCTCTTTTCTGTCTTTTTGGAAGCTTTCCTCATTCATTCTTCTCTTAGGTACTACTTACATATAATACAATTCACCAACTTTAAGTACACAGTTGGCAAGTTTGTTGTTGGTTTTTCTTTTTGGCCGCGAGGCATGCAGTTTCTTAGCTCCCCACCAGCGATTTAACCTGTGTCCCCACCGGCATTGGAAGCACAGTGGAGTCTTAAACTCTGGGCCGCCAGGGAACTCCCCACAATTGGCAAGTTTTAACAAATGGATCCTATTGTAACCACCATCACAGTCATGATGGCTCCCTCCCCAGAGCCCCGTTGTGTTCCATTACAGTCAATCCCTTTCCTCCACCCAGCCCTGGAAACCACCAGTCTGCTTTCTGTTGCTATAATTTTGTTTCTAGAATTTCATAAAAATGGAACTATATAGTATGTGATCTTTTGTGTCTGGCATCTTTCACTTAGCCTACTGCTTTTTATTTTTTTAATTTATTTTTATTTATTTATTTTTGGCTGCGTTGGGTCTTTGTTGCTGCACTCGGGTTTTCTCTAGTTGCGGCGAGCGGCGGTGGGGGGGGGGCACTCTTCGTTGCGGTGCGCAGGCTTCTCACTGCGGTGGCTTCTCTTGTTGTGGAGCACAGGCTCTCGGTGCGCGGGCTCTAGAGTGCAGGCTCAGTAGTTGTGGCACATGGGCTTAGTTGCTGTGTGAAATGTGGGATCATCCCGGACCAGGGCTCGAACCCGTGTCCCCTGCACTGGCAGGTGGATTCTCAACCACTGTGTCACCAGGGATGCCCCCTACTGCTTTTTAGATTCATCCATGCTGTTACAAATATCCGTAGTTTCTTCTTTTTTAACTGCTGAGTATCATTCTATTGTATGGATATACAAAAATTTGTTCATTCACCAGTTGATGGTTAACTGGGTTGTTTCCAGTTTTTAGCTATTACAAATAAAGCTACTATGCATGTTTCTTCCCAGTTTTACATGAACATATGCTTTACTTCTCTTGGGACAATACCCAGGAGTAGGATTCCTGGGCTGCTTGTAGGTGTATATTGAACTTAAGAAGAAACTTCCAAACTGTTTTTCAAAGCGGGTGTATCATGGTGCGCTCCCACCAGCAATGGATGAGAGTTCCGGTTGTTCCACATCCTCGCCAGTCCTTGATATTATTGGTCTTTTTCATTTTAGTCATTCTCAGTCAATTTCAATGGCTTCCTAACCTGTCCTTGATCCCCCCCCCCCCCGACTCCCTGCAGACCCAGGAAGTATGGCCTCTCTGCCTTTCCTCTGGAGGATGGTATTGAACACAACCCTCTCACACTGACAGAGCTGGAAGGCACAGTCCAGGTGAAGTGAGTGAGAAGTTACTTGCCGGAAGGGGGAACTTTAGAAAGAAGGAACCAGGAAGCTAGGGAACCAAAGGCCAAGAGGCTGACCAGAAGGGAAAATACGTGTGAATTAGCAAGGGGAGGGGCTCGAGAGAGCTAATTGTCAGAAAGAAGTGAAAATGGGAATAGGGACAGGATAAAAGAGAGTTCTGGAGACTTCCCTTGCAGTCCAGTGGTTAAGACTCAGTGCTTCCAATGCAGGGGATGCGGGTTCGATCCCTGGTCGGGGAACTAGGATCCCACGTGCCATGGGGTGTGGCCAAAAATTTTTTTAAAAAGAGAGCTCCATTTTGACAAAAAGTGTTGTGACGCTGAGTTATGTGAGATGATGCAGAGATATAGCAATGATAGTGTCTGAGAGCACAGACTCTGAGGCAGGCTGCCTAGGTTCAAATCCTGGCTCCACAACTTGCTTGCTGTGCCACCTTGGGCAAGTTACTTAACTTCTCTGTTTCCTCATTTTTTTAATTCGCTAAAAATAGCACCTACCTCATGGTTGTTGAAAGTGAAACCGCACAACTCAGGATGGGACTTGAACCCAGCCAAAACCCAGATTGGGACTTGAACCCACTGTCTTTTATTGAGATCACACACCTGGTCTCGGGACTTAATGAAGCTCAGGTTCTTTATGTCTCGTGGCAGAAAGAATACAGTGAGAGACAAAGTGATAGGTAAGAAGTGGATTGCTCTGCCCTTCCCTCCTGTTTCACAAGGATGGAGCTATTATCAATACATGTAAAGTACTTAAAATAATGTCTGGGTCCATTTTAAGAATGAGGGATGGGTTTGCTATTCTTTCTCCATCATCCTCATGCCTTGTCACTATGGACCTAGAAGTCAACTAAACTGGATTTGATTCGCACCCCAAGATTTCCTTGCACGGTACCCAAAATAACTGTTCAGTCGATACTCAGAGTCTGTGCACCCTCAGCAGAGTGGAGGACACGAGCCACCCTAGGGCAAGCACCCCAGCCTTTGATTCTGGGACACAGTTCTCTAACCCATGGAGGGAGCTCTGAGGAACATCTTTTGCAGATTTGCACTGGGATGCCGTTTCATCACGGTGAGGGGAGAATTTGACAGTCAATGGGTCCGGAGAGGTAGAGCTCCACACTAACCTGACAGTGGGAGCAACTATTAAGAGTTCCCACTCAGTCAAACTCCGAACATGTGGTTATACTGATTAAGTATACATAAATAGAGCTTCTTGCCTGCCCTAGACATGTATGGCATTGTCACAAAACGAGACAAGCTTTAACGTGTCTTTTGCAATGCCAAAGATGGTAAAGCAGCTGCATTACATTCTCACGGACCTCCAATACTTCCTTCCTTCCTGACTAGAGTATTTAACTCGCTTCTCAAAGTACTGACTGGCTGGAAGGCAGCACGGGACATCTGGTCGGCCTGCCCTGCCCATGTAATGCGTTCAGCAGACCTGTCCTCTACATGGGGCCTTGCACAACCTCCATCCTATAAGCAAAGACAAAGATGGGCAGAGAAATGGCAAGTCAAGATTTTTTTATTCATAAGGAAGGGAGAAGAAAGAAAAGTGCCAACTGAAACCGAATTGCAGCCCCTTAAAGTGAGGTTTGGGGGGCTCCTGCAGCCTTTTTGTAAGTTTCTTCTTGTGTCTGCCTTACCTGTCTTTGTGAGCTGCCCAGCAGAAAGCAAGAGCCCAGTGGGTGGATTCTGGGTGATCTCTTCTCCCCTGGCAGCGCTGCTTCTGGGAGACCTCTCTCTTCCATCTGCAGCTATCCCGGCATCCTTGTTGGGGGCCTTTCTTCCGCCCCCTCTGCACGCTGGTGTCCTCTGAGTTCTCTCCTCTTCCTACTTGAAGGCCTTTTCCTAAATGATTTCATGTCCTGTACTGGCTTAAACTTCCTCTTCTATGTTGTGCATCCCCCAGATTTCCAACTCCAGCTCAAATCTCTCTACTGAATGCCCGATGGACATTTCCATTGCTGTCCCATGGACATCTGCAATTCAACATTTCCAAAACTGGAACTCAAAATTCTCTCCCCCGAGTGTGCTCTTCTACCTGGATTCCTCACCTGGGTCCAGGACACCACTTTTGCCCTACTTGCTCTGTCTAGAAACCTGTCTCCTTCAACTTCTCAATTTTCATCTCCCTCCACCCCATGTCAAATCAGTAGTAATCATTATAGTTAATATTTAATGGGCACATTCTGTGTGCCAGACATTATACTAACATTTTCATCTGATACACCAATTATACGAGGTAGGTACTCTTATTAGCAGTGCTTTATAGATGAGGAGATTGAAGGACAGATTGATTGCTCAAGGTCACAGGGCTAATAGACAGCTGGGCTGACACTGGAATCTGTTTAATTCCAAAGCTTGAGCTCTTCATCACCACCCCGCACCTTGATCACTCGTCCTAAGCACTTCTCACCTCTGCATCCTTCTCTCCATCTCCTGGGCTGCCCTTTTTTGTGCTTGCATCATGTCTCACATGGACCAATGTCGCCCCCTATTAATGCTCCACCTTTGAGCCTGCACCTCCGTGTTGTTCGCACAGTGAGATCTAAAACCTTTCAAGGGTTTGCCACCACCTATAAGAGAAAGCCTGACCTCTAAAGCATGGCCAGAAGAAAACACATTCCTTTGCCAAGATTCTCAGCATCGTCTCTCTGCTTGCCCACACGTATCCTGTACTTCCATCTGCTCCATGGTGGGTCATGATCTTTCACTTTCTAGGGACTTTGCCTAAGTTATTTTCTCTCTGGGACCTCTTTCTACTTTCTGTGAATTCTACTTGTCCCTTAAAACTCAGCCCAGCTGGCAACTTCGCTGTGACGACATCCGTGATTCTGTGATGTATAATAAGAAATATCTGTTTGGTCTTCGTCACGATCCAGTTCCTGGCACAAAGCCCCTAAAACCTTGGAATTTCTTAAGTGATAAGAGAATTCAAAGAAATGTCTTTTGTATTCATCAAAAGCCCCTTTCAACCACAACTGCGTTTATGTTAATGAGGTCACTTTTGGAAAGTCCCTCAGGATAAGGGCTGGTTGCCAGGGTACACTCAGTGATCAGAGAGTTGGAACTTTCAGCCCCCAAACCTCCAGGGAGAGGAGAGGGGCTGGAGGTTGACTCAATCACTGACTGACCAATGATTTATCAATCATGCCTACGTAATGAAGTCTCCATAAAAAACCCTAAAGGATGGTGTTCAGAGAGTTTCTGGGTAGGTGCACTTACAGAGGTGCTGGGAAGGGTCCCAGAGAGGGCACGGAAGCTCTGCGTCCCTTCCCCCATACCTAGCCCTGTGCATCTCTTCCTTCAGGCTGTTCCTGAGTTGTATTTTTAAAATTATAAACCAGTAATCTAAAAACAAAACAAACCAGAAAACACAGAAAACAAAAAAGCAAAAAACAAAACAAAACAACCCCCAGTAATCCAGTAGGCAAACTGCTTTCCTGGGTTCTATGAGCTATTCTAGCCAATTACTGAACCCAAAGAGGGGGTCGTGGGAACCCTCAACTTATAGTCGGTCAGAAGCACAGGTAACAACCTGGACTTGAGGTTGGTGTCTGGAGTGAAGGCAGGGGCATGGTCTTATGGGACTGAGCCCATAAACTGTGGGATCTGATGCCATCTCCCGGAGATAGTGTCAGAATTGAGTTGAATTGTAGGACACCCTGCAGGTGTTGGAGAATTGTTTGGTGTAAGAAAATCCCCCTCATATTTGGTAGCCAGAAGTATTGAGAGGAAAGTGGTAAGTAGAAGAGTAACACAGTGAGTTTTCCCCTTTCAATATCCCAGTTCTCCTAGGCAGGACTAAATGTTGTTTCCCCTGTGCCCATGTTATTTTATTTTATTTCTTAATAAGCAGTAGTAATCATTCCTTTATCTGTGTGTTACTTACCCTAGAGTTGCCACTTCTCTTCTCAAGCGGATTCATTGCCACTGTTGCAAGTAGATTCTTAATCACTGGCCAATGAGTCATTCAATAAACCCTACCTGAGCCCCTTCACTTAAATCTCAGACACTGTGCTAAGCGCAAGTGATGGAAAATGAGTGAGAGAGAGATCTGGGCATTGAGGAGCTCTGGGTTCGTGTAAAATGCACTTTCAGGATATAGCTTATCCCATAGGGCTGGGACCAGGTTCTAATCACACATGCATTTCCAATGCCTAAGATAAGGCGTGCTCAGGGCAAGTATTAAATAAATGTCAGATGAATGAACGAACCTGAGTTCTATTTCTGATCCAGTTTATGGATTGAAAACAGAAGTGAGGAGAGAATAAAATCTCTGTTGAGAGACCGGCCTCCTGTTCTCCAGCTAACATCCACAGAGGATTCCAAGAGAACCCCAAAGCATACAGCACTGCACTGGCAGCAACGGGTCCCCACATGCTCTGTTTAAGGGCCCCTGTCTTGAGGCCCAGATAAAATCATTGTTATCGTGCTGCCAATGGGTAGAACTTTTACAGGCAGAAGAAGGTAGGATTTTGCTTTCCTCCTAATGATAGAACCTATTATTGACCTGAGTGAAGCCTTTAACATCAAAATGGAACCTGCAGTTCACTTTTGAACACCTGAAATCATTTCCTTGCTTCTCATGTTCTAAACACTCAAAAGGAATTACTCACAGTTGTTTGTGGGAAACTCCCGCCAAGGTTGTTAACAGTCATCTCAGAGGGAGGAGGGGGGATAAGGGGCGTGAGGGTGACAGCAGAGGTCACTGGCAGGGTGTCCCCTAGTTGGAGAGTTCCTGCAGCCCAGATGTACAAACTCCACCATGGACCAAATTCAGTGACCACCATCCCATCTCCAGGAAGGACTGGAGACCCCAGGAAACATAGAAATAGCTACCAGGCCTGTAATTCACCACCAGGCCCCTTGGCTCCAGAATCAAGGCAAAGCTGCCCCATTGGCCCAAGCCAACGACACTGTACAGCTCCCCCTCCCCACCCCGGCTTCGCACAGCCTGGTCCCAGCAAAGCCAAAACCAAGCCCATAGTGTGGAAAAGTGGAGAGAGCCGGTCCTTTGCCATCGTCAGTTCTGGAGAAAATCTTCATGAATTTTAGCTTTATCAGTACCTGTGTGATTTGTTCCTGGAGATTTCATGTGGATCCCCTGGGAAACCTGAGGGGTGGACAGGGATTGGAGGGCCGCCTTTGTTAACGTGGGCATGACTGCTTCTGATCTCACACCACCCCTCACACCTACATTCCCATTTCCAGGCCCCCGTTTGGACACCTGAGCGCTCCCCGGCGCCCCCCCCCCCCCCCCCCCCCCCCCCCCCGCTGGCCCCGCAAAAGGGAACCTCTTCTCTGAGGTCTCCTGGCACGTGCTGTCTTACGATAATGACCGCTGCCTGCTTTCTATCGGGGTCATTTGTACCCCTGGACAAACGGACAGCACGGGACCCAGCCCTGCTTCGGGTTCCGGCAGCAGCAGCAGCTGGTATGTGCTCGCGTGGCTGTGAATCGCTCCCACGCAGCTCAGGTGTTCTCAGCGGGTCCTCGGATGGTTTCCTCCCTCCTTCCTTCCCTCCCTCCCTCCCCCAGTTCAGCTCCACGGAGGGCCGGCTCAGGCTGCCCGCGGTTGAGGGGGCAGTGCGAGCAGGTCACCCAGGCTTTGTGCAGGCGGCCCCGTCTCCACTCCACACCGTGTGAGCCCCCGGGTCCCCCGCAAGGCGTTGGCCGGTCGGGCTCCGCAGAGACAACTTGCCCAGAGCAGCCGCGAAGGAAGGACCCGGCAGGTCCAACTCCGGCCCGGGACAGCAGCGCGCGAAGCTCTCCAGCCAAGTCGCTGCCGGGGGCGGCTCGTTGCTGCATGCAGCTGGCGCCTCTTTCCTTGATTCCGTTCTGCTGCGGTTACCTGGTTTTAGAAGTTGCTGGAAGTACGTTTCTTTCCCCTGAGAGAGCGAGCTGTGCTGGCTTTGCACCTAGAATCAGGTGTCAGTTTCTCCAGGTCAGTGGCTTTGCACAGCCTTTGCTTTTCCCATTCTCCCTTCTCTAGTCGTTGCTATTCTACTGGGTATTAGTATTTTAGGGCAGGGTGGGAGGGAAGAGTCTGTAGAGTTAAAATTCGATCTGATTGCAGATTTGATCAATGTTTTAGTAGGGGAGAAGTTAGTATTTAACCAACGGTTTATTAGATTTATGTTTTCCGTGTTTCTTCTTACAAGAGATTTTCAAAATCGACCGCGTATCAGAGAACAAAGTACACAATTTCTATTTTGTCAATTTTATTCAATTCACGCATGGCATGTAAGAACAGCAGCTCCCAGAAGATGGCGCCAAAGTCTGCCTTTTCTCCACTTTCCTCCTGCGCTTCACTGTTTCACGGCTTCACAGTCGGCAGGGTTCACCCTCAAAACAGTGAAGTTTCCTTATCAGCACAGACCATTTCTGGCGAAGGTCCACAGCAGAAAATCCTCCGTAAGATGTTTAGGGGGGAAAATAGTCCCAAGGGTTGGAGCCTTGGCTGGTGTATCTAGCAACTTCCAGTATTCCAAACTGTAGAACATTTCACAGGTGGGAAACAATGGAAAATGTCTTGGGTTTGGAGCCAAGGTCAAGCTCTTTCACTTATTGACTACCTGGCTCCGACTACTTGAGCTGCATTCTCCATCTTTCTTTAATGGGACTAAAATCCTACTTAGTTACAGGGCAGTTATGAAGCTCAGATGAGTTGGGTTTGTGCAGAATGCTACATAAATCATAATGGAGTTTACCAACTTAACAGAGGCAACCTGTAAAATCTGTAAAATGATGATGATGGTGCCTATCTCATCCCAGTTTTATGAGGAATACATAAAATAATGCATATTTATTTTTTCAGTTATTTGATCATATTTATTGATGGTTCCTATATAATAGACACTGTACTAGCTGGGCAGTCATAGAGAAGTTATAAAAACCCTTGGTAGGGCTTCCCTGGTGGCACAGTGGTTGGGGGTCCGCCTGCCGATGGAGGGGACACGGGTTCGTGCCCCGGTCCGGGAGGACCCCGCATTCCTCATCCCACATGCCGCGGAGCGGCTGGGCCCGTGAGCTATGGCCGCTGAGCCTGCGCATCTGGAGCCTGTGCTCCGCAACGGGAGAGGCCACAGCAGTGAGAGGCCCGCGTACAGCAAAAAAAAAAAACCCAAAAAACCCTTTGTAGATTATAAAGCTTTTATGTAAAAAGTCCTTTGTAAATTAGAAGGCAACTTACATTTTTTTCCCCTCAACTTTCTTCATCTTTTCCAATCTGGACACACCCACATTTGCACTAAAACACACCTGCAACTAACATTATACTCTGATGCCTTTGTTTAAACTATAATACATGGCAGCCATCACAGACAATGGCATGGAAATAAAACTATGACAAGAAAATGTCCTCAAAATATTTTGGTGACTGAAAAAAGAGTAATAACAAAATTCATACAAAATTATCTATACATATATGAATCTGGGAGAGTATACATTAAGATAGTCACAGTAGCTTTCTCTGGGTGGTAAGATTGATGATTTTGACTTTCCTTTCTTGCTCAAACGTAAGTTTTACTTTTTCTACAAAAAATTACCTATGTAATTTTTAAGTTAAAAATAAAACATTTTAATTTAGCTATTTATCTTTTTTTTTTTTTTTTTTTGTGGTACGCGGGCCTCTCACCGTTGTGGCCTCTCCCGTTGCGGAGCATAGGCTCCGGACGCGCAGGCTCAGTGGCCATGGCTCATGGGCCCAGCCGCTTCGCGGCATGTGGGATCCTCCCGGACTGGGGCACGAACCCATGTCCCCTGCATCGGCAGGCGGACTTTCAACCACTGCGCCACCAGGGAAGCCCTCTTTATCTTTTTAAATTTTATTTATTTTGGCTGCATTCGGTCTTCATTGCTGCGCAGGCTTTCTCTAGTTGTGGTGAGCAGGAGCTACCCTTCGTTCTAGTGCGCCGGCTTCTCATTGCGGTGGCTTCTCTTGTTGTGGAGCATGGGCTCTAGTGCACAGGCTTCAGTAGTTGTGGCTTGCAGGCTCAGTAGTTGTGGCACACAGGCTTAGTTGCTCCGTGGTATGTGGGATCTTCCCGGACCAGGAATCGAACTTGTGTCCCCTTCACTGGCAGGTGGATTCTTAACCACTGGGCCACCAGGGAAGTCCCTAGCTATTCATCTTATAGAATCCTAAATGTGGGTTTGAAAGGGGCCTTGGAGAGCATTATAGATGAGGAAATTGAGGTTCAGGGAGATGGACTGGTGAGACTTCCTTCTCTAAATTGGACATTTTTTTCCTTCCTCTCTTTCCAAATGTGTTTGCAAAGCTTTTGATTTTTAGTCTAAAATGCATATGCTCTGTAATTAGATTCTCATCTTTAATTATCTTTCTGACTTTTTGATGTATCTACTTACTCTAGCATGGTAGTTTTTCTTTGACTTGTTCTTTTTTTTAATGTTCAACTGACTGCTTGGTTTCTTTGACTTTTCTCTTTGAAAGATGCCTGAGGTAAATAAGCATTTTAGCCCCATCAGTGGTCTCTTTAATTATATTCTTCTCACATTTGCCTTTTGGTCTCTACCAACTAATTTCCTCAGAAATTTCCAAGGGTGAATCATAATTCCTCAAAGACATCATTCCTGGAGTCAGAACATTTTTTTTTTTAATTTGATGTAGATTGAAGTAAGAGTCTTTCAGACAGAGTGTACAGTATTCTTTAACACAAAGGCTTTTGCCTTCTGGGCCTCAGTGTTTCCATCTGCCAAATGGATGTTTTCCCACCTCACTTGATGACTATTACTTATGGGAAACATCTTGGAAAATCTGAAGCCCCTCCAGCCTCAGCAGACAGACACTTGACTCCTTAGATTGCATGTGAGTGAATGGATCTGGGGCCAGAGATTGTGATAGAAGCCAGAGCAACAGAGCCGGCCCCCCAAGACGTGGAGCTTTGGACTGTACAAGGGGAAAGCCCAGCAGGGCAGAGCCTAACGTTAGATCAAGTGAATTTGACTCTTTTTTTTTTTAATTGAAGTATAGTTGATGTACAATATCGTATAAGTTACAGGTGTACCATATAGTGATTCAGAATTTGAAAAGGTTATACTCCATTTGGAGTTATTATAAAATATTGGCTCTATTCCCCGTGTTGTATAATATATCCTTGCAGCCTATTTTGTACCTAACAGTTTGTACCTCCTATTCCCCTGCCTCTGTATTACACCTCCCCGCTCCCCACTGATCACCACTAGTTTGCTCCCTGTATCTGTGAGTCTGTTGCTTTTTTGTTACATTCACTAGTATGTTGTATTTTTTAGATTGCACATGTAAGTGATGTCATACAGTATTTGTCTTTCTCTGATTTATTTCAGTTACCATAATACCCTTCAAGTTCATCCATGTCGATGCAAATGGCAAAATTTCATTATCTTTTTATGGCTGAGTAGTATTAATTTAACTCTTTTTCTAAATGAAGTCCTTTCTGTGACTGATGTCCTACACTCAATTATCCTGCTCAGGACCCCTATGGGTACAGTTTGATTGGCCCCTTATCTGTGGCCCCTTAGAGCAGTGCCAATCATGAGGTTTATAACACACACAAACACACACACACACACAGTGAATTCACATAAGTTTCCACGTTCTCTGAGAGTCCAGAGTAGGCAGTCCAGTAGAAATATAATTCAAGCCTCAAAGTTTCACCCCATATGTAATTTAAAGTTTTTTGGGGCAGCTTCATTTTTAAAAAGTAAGAAAGAAATGTGGCAATAATTTTAATAATATAGTTTATTTAACCCAATATATCCTAAATATTATCATTTCCATATGTAATCCATAGTCCAACTTACTACTGAGATATTTTACATAAACAAAATTTGCACAGAATGCTATAGTTTTCTGTAAACTGTTTTTTTAACCTTTTAAAAAATTGTAGTAAAATATACATAACATAAGCTTTACCATTTTCACCATTTTTGGTTTCGTGGCGTTCAGTACATTCACATTGTTATGCAACCATCACCATCATCCATCTCCAGAAAGTTTTCATCATCTCCTCTGAAAGCTGGTGAATCCATAGTCTCATAACACATGTTATTACTGGTCAGGTAAGGAAACCAAGGCCTGCTTCCTCTCCCCTCATCTCCCTTCCCTTTTTCTCCGTCACACTTGCAGCCTGGCTTCTGCCCACAACTGCCCTAGAACTGGTCCCATTAGGCTGTCAGCCCTTCCTGGTGGCCGAATCTCACGGGCTGCCTCCTGATCCTGTCTGGCTTCTGGTCTGCATCACTGGGCAATCCTGTTTTCCAGTCCGTCCTGCACATTTCCTCCTCCGGATATTTCTATAACACCCTCTCCCTGGGGTTTCGTCTCACCTTTTGGGTCTTCTGACATCTCCTCCTCCTGGCTCAGGAACTCATCCCTACTCCCTAGGCCATTGCAAGAACAGCCTGGCTGGTTTTGCTGCCTCTGGGCTTGCTGGAGTGGCTCCTCTCCTGCCACCTGCTGAGTGTCCCAGAGGAGAGGCAGGCGGGGAGGGGGCAGGGGCATGTCGCTCTGTCCTCCCCAGGCTGAGGGGCTCTGTCCACCTCCTGATGGATCTCAGCCCACAAGAGCTTGCTAATTCATAATGAGCTCACACAAGAAAGGCAGAGCAGTGGAGCTGAAAGAGATCTTGTCTACATCAGGATACTTAGTTCTGTGTTTTTTCTAGATCCACCACTAACTGGCCATGTGACTCTGTAAGGCCCAGGAACCTTATTCATGTGTAAAACGAAGGGTATTTAGATCTCTTTCAACTCAAAAGCTCAGAAAGAGGAAACATTGCGTTTAAAGGCTGTTCCAGGCTTTTAAGGATCAGTGGATCCACATTTTCCAAGGTATCAAAGCGATGGCTGAATCCTCTCACTGGGCTAGTAATCACAGCCTCCCCTGCACTCACCCGTGACCATGACCTGCTGCCAGATGACTGCTGCTTATATAAATGCCCCAGTCATTTGAGGAGCTTCCCTGGAAGAAAGAACTGTAGTTGCACTCTTGGTTTTCACTATTTTCATGCGTTATGAGTTGAAGTAAATGACATATTTGATTAATCTGTGTGAGAGAGACCTTGCTCAGAGTTCTCTGAAAGATGGCTGTACTGAAGGAGATGTAGCCCTGAGCTACTACCCAGGAGGAAAGGAGGATGGGGGAGGAGGGGGGAGGAAGAAGATGAAGAGTGGGAGGAAGAAGACGAAGAGTGGGAGGAAGAAGAAGAAGAGTAGGAGGAAGAGGAAGGAGGGGGAGGGGGAAGAAGGGGAGGAGAAGGGAGGGGGATGGAGGGGGAGAAAGAGAGAGAGACTGATTTCCCTTTGCAAACCCAGATCACGGTTTCCACAAACCCCACCTACCAGTTACTCGAGGCCGTAAATCAGGGGACACAGATCTGGACCGATGCCTATAGCTCCCAAGCTGATTCTTCACCAGGAGGCTGACCTGGTGGCTGCAGCAGACAATGGAAATTCACCAAGTGCTGCCCGTGGAGAGGGTCCACCTCCAGGTCCTAGATGACTGAGTCAAGGGCGTTTCACTCTCCAAAGTCCTGCGTATATCTTACTTCATTTACAGTACAACCACATAAGGGGTAAAAACCATAAGATTTAGTTTCCAGGTTAGGAAACTGAGGGTCAGAGAGAAAAACTAACTTTCCGACGTCACCCAGCTGGCGCATGGAGGATCCGGGATTCAAAGTCGCTCCTGACCCCAGGACCTCGCCCTGCCTCTCTGCATAACCAGATCCGCGCACCTCAATTCCCCACCCCTCAGGCCTTCCCCACATCTCCATCCACTGAACAAATCACACCCAGTGTGATTGGCTAATTCCCTCATTCTTCCTTCCCCAGTCCCCCCCTACTCTCTAAACCTCTCTGATTGTTTCACAGATTACTTTCACCTCTGCAGCCAGATGGTACGGTTCTTGAGGTCTAGGAACATGTTTCCTACTTCGTTTTTCCTCCCAAATTACCCAGTGCCAAGCTGAGCACAGTACTACACGTGGGGTAGGTGATGGGCCAGCAGAGCCCCCACCAAAGACATTCTGTTCCCTGGCCACCCAGACTCAAGTGTCAGCCCTGGTTATTCTCTCTCTCTCTCTCTGTCTGTCTGTCTGTCTGTCTCTCTCTCTCTCTCTCTCCATTTCTCTATAAATTTATTGTTTTTTGTTGAAGGTGTTATATAAACCAGAGTTCTAAGCCACCTCTTTTTGAGTTATTTTCCCATATACATATATGAGACAAACATGTTAATAAACATGATTTTTTAACTCTATGCACATTTACTATTTTTAATTAATTTTTATTGGAGTATAGTTGATTTACAATGTTGTGTTAGTTTCTGCTACACAGAAAAGTGAATCAGTTATACAGATATCCACTCTTTTTTAGATTCTTTTCCCACATAGGTCATTACAGAGTATTGAGTAGAGTTCCCTGTGCTATACAGCAGGTCCTTGTTATTCATCTATTTTATATACAGTAGTGTGTATATGTCAATCCCTATCTCGCAATTTATCCCCCCCCCCCGCAACCCCTTTCCCCCCTGGTAACCATAGGTCTAATACACTTGTTTTGCTTTGTCTTGTTAATCTGTCTTTGTATTACACAGCATCATCTGAGGACCTATGAAGGGTAGAAGAAAGGTTTTTTCCTGCCCTATGTTATGTCCTGATTGTTTTTTCCCTTTGGCTGTTTACCTGACAAGCTCCTGGTTGTCCCAAGTGGCTCACGGGGTCCCCCTATCGACCTCAGAGGGGCTGGGATCTGTGTCCAGGGGTCAATGGGGGGGGGACATCCTTGTCAGTGACAATCTGGTTTTAAGGAAGGGGCTTCTAGTGTGTCAATAGACAGTGACACTTAATACGCCCAAACAGGTTTACTGGGAGAATATTTTTTCCAGGTAGAAAAAGTCAGTTTTATTTTGTACTTATTAGTAATTTATGAATATTTAACACAATGGCATTGGACATAGGTATATTCTGTTGTTTTCTTATGGCATTTCTTTACTTTCTTTTATAAAACTTACTATAATGTGTAATTATATGCTCATTTGAGAATCTACTTGTTTTCCACTAGAATGTAAGCCCCCAAAAGTCAGGGACCATGTGCATTTAATTCACCAGAGACTCAAAACGTATTTGTTGAATGATTGATAATAGTAACGTCCACTGTCCTCATTTTCTAAGGACCAACCATATGTGTAGTGAAGAGGGTCCCAAATTAGGAATCAGAGAACTAGGCCCTGGTTTAGGCTTAGTGACCCTCTGGCTGAGTGGTCATGTCCACACCCTCTCCTGGCCTCATTGTTTTACTTGCAAAACAAGGCTAACAAGGTCTACTCCTACCTATTCTCAGAGGCTGTTCAGTGAAGACAGTGGGATAATTTTAGACTTACTGTGTTGTCAAAGTTAAAGCCTGATTGGTTTTTTTTTGGTCACACTGTGCCTGGCTTGTGGGAATCTTAGTTCTCTGACCAGGAATTGAACCCAGGCCCCCAGCAGTGAAAGCGCTGGACGACCAGGGAATTCCCCGGGTTCTTGTTTCACTCTGTCTTTTTTTTAAAACTTCATTTTTGTGAATAGGCCATACAGATACATGGTTCAAAAAATATCAAAATATACAAAAAGGTGTAAAGTGACAATCCACCTTCACTCCTCTGTCCCCACCCGCCTAGTTCCCCCACTGCTAACGCTACCACGTGTCTCTTTTGTCGCGTTCCAGAGCTTCTTTATCCACATATGAGCAAACACGGAAAGATTTTCCCCACAGTAACAAGTCTTACACCTACAAATTTCCCAACTACCTTGCTCTGGGCCCAATACAGAGTGAATTCTGCAATCAGTATCTGTTGATGAATTTGACTAATGGGTATCATAAGAAAAGATTGGACAAGAAGGAACGTGACTTCACGATATGCATTAAAGATGGATGGACAGCGCTTCCCTGGTGCCACAGTGGTTGAGAATCTGCCTGCCAATGCAGGGGACACGGGTTCGAGCCCTGGTCTGGGAAGATCCCACATGCAGCGGAGTAACTAGGCCCGTGAGCCACAACTACTGAGCCTGCGTGTCTGGAGCCTGTGCTCCACAACAAGAGAAGCCGCGACAGTGAGAGGCCTGCGCACTGCGATGAAGAGTGGCCCCCGCTCGCCACAACTAGAGAAAGCCCTTGCGCAGAAACGAAGACCCAACACAGCCAAAGATAATAAATAAACAAATTAAAAAAAAAAAAGATGGATGGACACACATGCTGACCCGGACTGTTCCAGGTCACTGCCTGCATCTTTCCTGCTCCTATTCAATACCAACCCTGACATCTGGGCCTTGGTTTTGTTCAGCTTTTTTTTTTTTTTTAATGGAGGTAAGCAGTTTATTGGGACATCTCAGCTCGTGGGTTGTTACAAGGACAAAATGTGTGACGTCACGGAAAAGGTCTTAGAGTCTGGCACAAAGACAAAACCCAGGGACCACTAGAAATTATTATCACTCTCACCTCCTATCCACAACTCACCTCAGATGACCGGTTAGTTCTGCGTCATCGGCTGAATTCGTCCCCCTGAAATTCAGATGTTGAGGCCCTAACCACCCCCCGTACCTCAGAAAGTGACTAATTTGGAGATATGGTCTTTAGACAGGTAATTATGATAAAGGAAGGTCATTAAATTATCCAGTCTGGCTGGTGTCCCTATAAGAATAGGAGGTTAGGACACCGACACCCAGAGGGAGGACCATGTGAAGACACAGGGAGAAGACGGCCGTCAAAGAGCCAGGGAGAGAGGCCTCAGAAGAAACCAACCCCGCCAATACCTTGATCTGGGACTTTCAGCCTCCAGAACTGTGGGACAATGGATTTCTATTGTTTAAGCCGCCAACTCTGTGGGACTTTGTGAGGTAGCCCGTACAAATGAAGACACCTTGTTTAGCCCTTCATTTCCCAAACATGTGAAAGTAGAGAAGACTTGTGTTTGGTTTTTAGAGCCAGGCCTCTGCCATCACGAGGACACAAAGGTGCACCAGACACCTGTGAAGGCGTTTCCACCCATAAGTGGGGCAGAAGAAGTGCGCACACCGGGGCAGGCCGCTCAGCACCTGCTCCAGGAGCTCTGAGACATGCCTGGGGGTGGAAGCGCCCTCCTGGCCAGCTCCTTGAAGGGCTGTGTGCAGAGCTGCATGACAGCCATGGCCTTGCCTGAGAAGCAGAGACCCTGCAGGAGGAGAGACAGAGCAGATGCCTGTCTGGAGTCCTGCCTTCAACCCAGCCCCTCTGAGACCAGCCCCACCGCTGCCTGCCCTGAGCTTTGACTCCCTGAGCTCACCTCCTTGTGCTTAAGTTAACGGAGATGTGTGCAAAGTTTACAGCTCAGAGGGTGCTGGCAAACACAGTCTCTAAAGAATAAGATCCCCGGGACTTGCCCTGGCAGTCCAGGGGTTGACTCCACACTTCCACTACAGAGGCATGGGTTCAATCCCTAGTTGGGGAACTAAGATCCCACATGCTGCCTGGCCAGTGGCTGCTGGCCGGGCTCCAGCCTCCCTCTCCCTGCAGCCCTGGTGGTGCAGAGATGCTCCAGGGGCCCCAGACAGGCTTCCCACCAGAACAGCCGCCCTCACTGCGCAGTGCCTGCTGACAGCCAACAAGCCTCCCGCTCCAGTGACACAGCTCAGATTCTCCACCAGAAGCTAAGCCTCCCTCTGCTGGGCTCCCAGTGTCACATGGGTGTGTAAGTGTGTCTGTCTTGGGTTCCTCGAGACCTATGCCTGTGTCGTGTTGCATCAGCATCCGTGGGGATGTCTGCGTGCTCTCTTCTGTCCCTGGTGGTTTGTCTCTCACTCCCTGGAGTCCGGTCAAGCTTACAGACAGCAACCCCGGGCCAGCATCGGGTCTCTGTGCAATGGCAGAATCAGGTGGAATCCAGACCTGGACAAAGCCCGTAAAGAAGCTTGTGGTTACGATGCCTTTGCAGAGCAGTCACTGGGCAGCTCGTACTGAAGCGGAACCGAGCTGGCTGCCCGCTGACCTGGGCTCGCTGCCCTTGCTGGGCTGACCAGAGTCCAGCTCCTGGCTGTACATTAAAGAACAGGGGATGTTACAGTTCATAAAGTCACCAGCTGCAGAGGTCACTGCCGTGGCCACACAGCCCGTGGAGTCGGCCATGGTCTCACCCTGGGTTGGCGGGGGTGGGTCATCCGTGTGCTCTCTGGGCAGCCTTATGCGGTGGCTCAGAGCTAGACCTGGGGCTTCCCGGGCTGGCTTTGCCCTCTGTGTGCTGTGTGCCTTTAAGGAAGCCCCCTAACCTCTCTGAGCCTTTCATCACTCATTAGCCAGAGAGAACCATGTTACAAATTAATAGGGGCATGTTTAGGAATGCGTGAAATACTAGGTGTGAAAGTGTTTCATTCGAACACCTTAAAAGTGTTTGTGCGCATGGACACCAAGGGGGAAGGGGCGGTGGTGGTGGTGTGATGAATTGGGAGATTGGGATTGACATATATACACTAATATGTATAAAATAGAGAACTAATAAGAACCTGCTGGATAAAATAAATAAATAAATAAAATTTAGGGAGTTAAAAAAAAAAAAAGTGTTTGTGGTTGTTTGGTTGGTTTGGTTTTCCTCGAGCCTATGAAATTCCATCTTTAGCCCTCCCCACCCCACCTCCTCATGTTCTGACCTCCTCAGGATAATCCCAGAGCTGCCTGCTGTCCCCTGTTACAGCCATCACGACCTGTGATATCTGACCCCTCTACTCTGCTGTCTACCAAACCTGTCTTTTTCTGTTCACACTCCTAGTTCCCTTGTTTCCTGAGCTAACTCTAGACACTTCCTTCTTCTTCCATCCTGACCTCGTGACTCTCAGTCCTGGAGCAGGGGGATGACACATCTCCTAAGTGACTGCTCATCTCAGGGCCACCTGCTGCTGAGCCACTTTTGTTACAACGGGAAACCAGACAAGAGAAGGCGGACAGGCCAGCGAACCCCCCTCACTGCCAAGGTGAAGACGGCTCCTGGTCTACCACCACCATCACTAAACGGTCACCAGCAGCACCTCTCACCACTCCCAATGGGTGGGCTCTTCCAGACCCAGGTCTAAGTGCTCCTATGCGTTATTTTATTTCGTGTTCACAACAGCCTTAGTCTGGATGGAAAGAGCCATGGTTATCAGCAAGGCTGTGTTTAAATAATGAGGCACAGCACGTGGGCATCCCAGGCAGAGCCCAGAGTGACCCATTTCTTGCCACAGCAGCTTGGCGCCAGGTGTGCCAGTGGCCTGCCTCCTGCTCAAGGGCCCCGCGTCTCCAGCTTGGGCACCTACTCAGTTCACTGTGCGCCCTGGGCTGGTGGGGCCCTCCTGATGGGATTAGTGCCCTTATCAGAAGCGACAGTGGAGAGCTCACTGTCTCTCCACCGTGTGAGGACACAGAGAAGACGACCACGTAGAAACCAGAAGGAGAGCCTCTCCAGAACCTCACCATGCTGGCACACCCTGACCTTGGACTTTCCAGCCTCTAGAACTGAGCAATAAATTTCTGTCATTTAAGCCTCCTGTCTGTGGTACCTTGTTATGACAGCCCTCACAAACTAATATCGTTAGTTTCCTTATTCTCAGTCCGAGATAAGATATCAAACGTGACTACTGTTGCAGTTATCCCAGGTGCTGTTTTCATGTTTCGAGAGCACAATTAACAAACACTTTGTAATGGATCTGCTTCTGGATGCTCTGGGACCAAGTTTAAATTCTCTGTCTACTCTAGAAAGGTTGGCTGAAACGGAGCAGGACATTATGGTCCTTCCGCCCCGCCCCCCGATGTCCCCCACCTGCCTTTTGTGTGTGGAAAAACTTCAGCCGAAGAATAAGGTTAATCAGAGAAGTGAGAAAATGCAAAAGCAAAGAAAAGCAATCAGGACAAAATAATAATAGTTTAGTCAGTAAGCGAAGTCAAGGACTTTTAGTCCCTCCTCAAGGGCTATAGATAATATTCTGAGCCGTATCCTGTGAGCTGTCTTATAGATACTGAAACCGCCACCAGGTGGAAGAAGTTAACTACATGATGACCAGACTGTAGCCATGACATAAGTTGCCACAATTCCAAGAATTGGCCTCAAGGAAATGGGAGCAAACCAACCCTGGAACTGAAGATTAACTGTACCTAAAACAGCCAAGATGATGCTGAGCAGACCTCCGCAGGACCAATTTCAAGATGAGCGTCAGAGCTGACTGTGCCGTTCTGCATGGAGCCCCCTCCCTCTGTCTATACAAGCTCTTGCCCCCCAATTGGCGGGGGTGGGAAGTCGCCCTTCCGGACAAGCGACCCCTCCCCCCGCCCCTCCCCCCGCCAGTTGCCGGCCTCCAAAATAAAGCAAACTTTCCTTTCCATCAACCTTGCCTCTTTATTAGCTTTTGACTGGCGAGCAGCCAGACCCAGGACCCCACTTTCGCCTACACGTCCATTCCCAGGGATCTCTGAGATCCTACCAGTCCAGACCAGCAGGACCCCCAGAGCCTGGCCCTCCCACCTGGTCTGCTTTCCCTGCCTCCCCTTTCCCTGGCCTCCAGACAGAGGATGCAGGAGGCTGCTCCCTGGCACCGTGGGCAGGGAACTCATTCTTCCCTTTCTAAACACAAAGCAATCTCTATGCACTGCCTCACAGAGGAAAACTGCAAATGAGGCTCTGGGTGTGGCGAGTCCAAGCTGCAGGAGCTGGTAGGCATTTTTTCTTAGGGAGGCCTTTGTTTTCCCTTTCAGCAGACTGGCCTGAAATACGGAGGCACCTCAAAACTCTTAATATACCACGACCCGGAATTCACAATAAACTGGGTAAGGGGTGTCACCAACTCAAAGACTCCTTAAGATGAATCACCCCACAAGAAAACTTGAGATGCGCTGAAAGCTATGGATCATAAGTGAAAAAAAGCTCACTGAGGTTTTCCCAAGCTGACAACAATCCTAAAAATCCCCATGACTAACAATAACGAGTTCTGAGCCTGAAACTCTCCTGAGCTTCAATAATAAGTGTTTGATCAGTCGTGCTGGAGAAAAGATTTCTCTGTCTATTCTCTCTACAGAAAGTTAATTGCAGAATCACTCTTACACGAAGAGAAGTATGAAGACCAAAGAATTGTAGGGAAAAGGGAATTTAGAGATGCCTCAGACGATGAATAAGTAAAAATATTGCACGACTCTCCTGGATTTTGTGGTGTTTGTAGGACTGGCCAGCTTCTTTAAATGTGTGATGTGTTATTCTAAAGAAATGATTCATTTTGGTACCTAGTTTTGTGTTTGTAGTTCTGTTTTTCTTTTCCTAAAGAGGGTCTCTAACAATGAAGAAGAAGCTTCAGGACTCACAGAATTGGATGTGGTGTAGCCCCTTGAACTGCTTTCTCAGAAGGATTTTCAACACACCTCTCACCTTCATCCTTTTGGTCCTGCTCTGGGGGGTAATCAGTCAGCCTACCTTCATAGTTCACTGGACCTAGACGTTCCGACCACTCTCAGTGGCTGACCACGTGTGTGCCAGGGAGACCAACGGTGCCATCATAATGGCTCATTCCCCTGAGGTGCACACACCCCTGAAAATAAGATGTGGTCGTTCTCAGACCTTGAGACACAGTGAAGTTCCACGGCTAGAATCAATGTTCTCTTGGGCTCTAGCTACTTGAAGTACTATTTCTGGAGATGAAAATGAGAACCTATAAGAAGAACATGGAGCAATAGCCAGCAGCTTAAATGCTTTTTCAAGAATTCCTGGAAAGGACTTCCCTGGCGGTCCAGTGGTTAAGACTCCACTCTTGCAATGCAGGGGACAGGGGTTCGATCCCTGGTTGGGGAACTAAAATCCCACATGCTTCGTGGCCAAAATGAAACAAACAAACAAACAAAACTCCTGGAAAGAACTGGATCTAGTTTCCTGCCCAGAAACTTGAGCAAACCACTGACAATACTTTCCCTGGAGCAGAGTATGAGGTGAATGTGCTTTGGGGGATTTGTTGGTAGGAAACATTCCATTCTGTTTTCTGGTAAATAGGTAATATTCCATGCTCTTGACCACTGCGGGCTTCAATTTACACTAAGTTCTCCTTTTACCCCAGATCCCCTTAATACCAAAATTTTAATGAGGTTATTTAATCATGAAAAGAGCACATCTGAGCAACCCTAGGAGGGCTGCACCGTCTGCCTGTTTGCTTAGACAGCATTAAGGATTGTCGTAGATTTAGAGTTTGCTGTAAATAATCCCATACCTGACCGAATTGAAATCTGATGTGTTTATTATGGGTGTGGGGGGGTGAAATCTGTGTTGAAATCCAACACAGATTTATGGTGATAGTTGCCCCACAAGGTGAAGTTACTAAAAATCACTGAATTGTACGCTTGAAATGGGTGAATTATATAATCCAACAAAGTTGTTTTAAAACTCTGATATGCTTCATGGTCTACATTTAGGAATTACAAAAATGAGATCAATGAAAATAGATATGTAAATCATATTTCACAAAACATAAGATGTATTTGTTGAAACAGGAACTTTCCCACAAGAATCATCTTAGCTTGCAAAACCCTTATCACTTATACTATCTCACCCCTTGAATCTCTTAGCATTCCTGAAACCTTTGACACCCTTAGCTTTCAAAGTTTAAGATTGCAATTTAGACAAAAAAAAAACACAAAAAAACCCACAAGCGATGTTGACTTTGTCCTGAATCGCTGAGAACAAAAACTATAGGCAGCAAATCAGTTGCTCATTCAATAATGAATCAAACACCGCTAAATATGTGTTGATCACGGAAATGAAGAGATTGTCATGTTTTTCTGTCACTTTACATTTGGCAAAGCAGGACACATCACTTAGAGCTAAAACAAAGCCAAACCAATAAAACCAGTCTTGTTAGGAGTGGAATCTGGAGGCTGAAAGCCACATGACACAAAGTTTTCAGGGGTCGAATGTAAAAAATGTAAAAAAGCAATAATTCTGTGGCTACTGTAACAGCTGAACAGTTTCATCTCACAATGTACGTCCATTCATGCAAATAAGCATAGTTTCTGTTGTCCCGGGAGCTTGCCCTCCTTAGTTGACTGAGACTCCTGGTTTGTGTGTCCCTTTTAGAGGCCTTTCGTATCCTAGATTGAGCAGGCTGTGGTTAGTTCTGTTGTTTCTAACTATCCTACATTTCTCTAGCTGGAATCAGCAGTACCCAGGAGTGCTCTTTTCCAGGAGAATACCAGCAAGGATTTGTTTATCGAAATGAGCTACTTACCGCCTTGGAAATTCTAGTTCTCTGAAGTGGAACACAGACAGACACGCTTAACCTGGCGTGGAGCCTGGGTGGAGGTGTGGTAAAGGTCTGGAGGCTGGGCATGCTGGGGTCAGTAGGCTTGGGGCAGCCACACAGCTGGGGGTTCCTGGCTACCTGAGCGCTCAGTCAGGACAGGAATTTCAGAGCTGGGAGAGATGCCTAGTGATAGCTGGATCTCAGTGACCAGCCAAGGGGCAAAACAGAAATTCCTTCTTTGGCCTGCCTTCTTCTCATCCCTTAAATATTTGAAAGAATTTCTGAGGGTAGCTGGCAGATAACTTAAAAAAAGATAATTTCTTGCAAATATTATATCCCTTTTCCAAAAATTTACCTCTAAACTTTTAACCATGTGCATATAATCATCTGGGGAAATCTATAACAGTATGGGAAGCTATTAGTCACCATTTTGTCTCCCCAGCATCTGAACCCCCTTCCTACATTGGGGAATTTCCTACTCTAGGAAGTGGAAGCACCCACCATGGAAGCTGAAGATGCTAGATTCTCACGTTCTCAGCCGCTCTTGCTGCTGGGCTGTGGGCACATGGTCTAGTCTCAGCCAATTAGATGGCTCTGCCCCAGACTTTGAATTGGAAGCTCTTGATTCAAAGCAGCATGAACTACAGACTCTATTGCAGAGAGGGATTTACTCACCCAACACCCTTTACCACCCTGTACCTTTTCCTAGCCTGCCCCTACCATCCAGGCTGGTCATGCATTCCTAACTTCTTTTGTATCTCTAGATGGTTATGTGGCACACTTCTGGCTGGAAAGATGCAGATGGAGGTTTGTCTTGAGATTTCTGGAAAACTTTTGCCTTCCTGATACAGGAATCACCCTTTCTGTCTTCTCTCAATTTCTGCCTTGAATGTATATGCAATATCTAGGGCCGCAGCAGCCACCTTGCAACCACAAGGGAACAACTCTGAAGATTAAAGCCAGTAGTACACTAAGGGTGGTGAAGCACACCGAAAGAGCCAGGATCCCTGGCAGATTTTTTAGATAGTTGAATCTATGTCTGCAACTACTAATTCCTAGATAAATGAGAAAAATAAGCACTTATGTTTAACCTATTATTAGCCAGGATTTCTATTGTTTGCAACTGTCTTCACTCCTAACTAACTGATATAGGCAATTTCCAGTGTCCAGCATTGGGGAGGTCTGTGGTACAAAACTACCACATCCGAGCCAGGGGTGGCAGCAGGAGTGTTGTTACAGAACCAGTTCTGCAGCACTATTTTGGGTGTCATTCTTTCTTAGCCTCCAAACTCCTCCAGAACGCCTGAGGATTTCGTGAGCTACATAAAGTACCTTTTTTTTTTTTTTTTTTTTTTTTGCGGTACGCGGGCCTCTCACCGTTGTGGCCTCTCCCATTGCGGAGCACAGGCTCCGGACGCGCAGGCCCAGCGGCCATGGCCCACGGGCCCAGCCGCTCCGCGGCACGTGGGATCCTCCCGGACCGGGGCACGAACCCGTGTCCCCTGCATCGGCAGGCGGGCTCCCAACCACTGCGCCACCAGGGAAGCCCATAAAGTACCTTTTAATACATTCTTTTTCTGCTTAAATTTACCAAAGTTTAATAATAATAATAAAAGATGAGGTCATTAGGGGGGTCCTAATCCAATATGACAGAGTCTGTATAAAAAGAGGAAATTTGGGCACAGAGAGAACACCATGTGAAGTCGAAGGCAGAGACTGGGGTAAAAGAAATTAAACAAAATTTATTTCCTTTGCTTGCAATCAAGAATCCAGAGAAATACAGAAACTGACAATCAGGAGAGGTGGCAGCCAAATACCCTCAGGGAATAGGGGAGTATTTGAGATTGATTGTCTGGTCTGGTTGGATCCAAGGACAGTGAAAATTCAAGTAGTATTAAGAAAATTCACGGCACACTGTCACTTGTAGTGGCTTGCATGAAGGCCACCCAGCACAGTGACGGTCCCACTGAAGTTAAGGCATTGAGAAACCAAGTGGTTACTGCCAGAGAACAGCATGAAAGGCACAATGGATTCAAAAGCTGTGGGGTGGAGTGGTTGATTCTAAGGCAGGGAAGCTTAAGAAGTGATTGGCAGAGTCTTAAATTCTAGTTCAAGGCAGTCTGAAAACCAGGGACTTTCACTGACTATGCTAAAAGCATATCTTATCTTTTGCAACCACAACTAAACCAAAAGGGAGATTCTCTGGGTTCCTGATTTACAATATCTGTTAGTCACCACCTCCTCTTTTCTCTCACGGGTAGTTAGGGGACTGACTGGAAAGAGTGCGAACTGGGAGATTCTGAATGGGGACGGGTGGCCTGAGGACTCAGAACACACAGCTTCCGAAGTAACCCTTCCTCTGTATAAAGAGGCTCTTCCTCACTTCCTTGATGACCTAGTATAATCTTGCCTGAGGAAGTCATTTTGTAAACGGAATTCTAGGCCCTTTGGACCTCCCCTTTTCTCAGTGTCTTCAGACCAAAACCAGAGCTAGGTACCAACATGTCCCTCATGTTGTAAAGCCAGACCTGGCTGGAGGAGGTTGATACACCAAAGTAATTGCACAGTTTTGCTCTTTTTATCGGTAAAACACATAGGAATTAATTCTGAGGGTGCTAAACCAGGGAGGGAAGAACAGAATATTTCCTTTCCAAGAGATTCCAGCTCAATGTGCTTCCTGGAGCGGGAAGAGTGGTTCTGTTTGCTTCTTCTTTTTTTTTTTTTAATTTGTATATTTATTTTTGGCTGCATTGGGTCTTCGCTGCTGCGTGCGGGCTTTCTCTAGTTGCGGCGAGCGGGGGCTACTCTTCGTTGCAGTGCGCGGGCTTCTCATTGTGGTGGCTTCTCTTGTTGCGGAGCACGGGCTCTAGGCACACAGGCTTCAGTAGTTGTGGCTCGTGGGCTCTAGAGCACAGGATCAGCAGTTGTGACATACAGGCTTAGTTGCTCCACAGCCTGTGGGATCTTCCCGGACCAGGGATCGAACTTGTGTCCCCTGCATTGGCAGGCGGATTCTTAACCACTGCGCCACCAGGGAAGCCCCCTAACTGTTTGCTTCTTGCTATGAAACCTGGTAATCCGTACCAAGAGTAGTTGAGATGCCTGCATTTCTTTGGCATCATGTAAGAGCAGGGATCCAAGGAAGTGGGAAGGTTGGTGTGAATATATTGTGTATGACCCACCCACCAATCCCCTAACTGTGTCCCCTGAAAGGGACCGGAAGATACTCCCTTCATCAAGGCATTGAGAAATACATTTGGTGAAGGAAAGGCCACCACCTCTCAAAAGCACTGTCATGGCTATTTTATGTACATCAGGGATGCTGTTGAGAGCTGCTGGAGTTAAACAGACTCTGTCATGTTTGCCAGGATCCCAGGCGCCAGAGGCCAGCAGTGGCACAACCAACAGAAGAGGCAAGGTCATCTTGGTAGAAGACATGGTGACCATGACCATTCACAGGGTCAGCCTGGGACTCAGAACTGTCTGCGCGTCAGATGTCTTTGGCAGAAACAAATTGATCATGGGCCCCTAGAACCAAAATAGATGAGCAGCGCTCTATGGCCCTATATGATTCATATGACAGAAGCAAACCAAAACTCTCTGGGTCTGATTTAAGTCATCAACAGACAACATTATACCCATATCCAATGCTTAGACCTGAACTTGAATGCTACAGAAGTGGCAAATTCCTGCAACATCCCAATTGTACTGTCCAACTGATCTAGAAGTTGGACAGGTCCGGGATAGTGACAATGGGTTATCATAAACTTCATAAGTTGGTGACGTCAATACAGCAAACCACACAGCCCCTGGAGGAAAGTGCTTTTTTCTCATTCCCAGTGAGCAAAAAAAACTCCAAATGCTGCTTTATCTCATCTGGCAAGGATGACTACCCATCTTGCTTTTGACGGCAACTTGATTATGCCAATGTGGTTTTTAGAAATCTTAATCACCTCCATCATTTTTAGGACACAGTGACTACTACACTGATGATATGTTTTGACGATCTGAAGAGCAGGAATAGTAGCTATTCTAGATAAAGTTAGTAAGAAACATGCAAATTGTCGTGTGGGAAATATCTCTCACTAATCTGCAGAGGCTTGTGACCTTAGGGAAGCTTTTCGGAAGGTCCAGTGGTCTAGGTTGAGATGTCTCCTCCAAAGTGAAGGATGAACTGTTGCACCTTATGCCACTTCCTACAAGAAAGAGAGATACAATGCTTGATGGCCCTCTTTATGGAAGCAACATTTGTCCCGTTCGCCTGTGCTTCTCAGACTGGGTGGCTCAATGGGTGCTAATTTTGAGGAGAGGCCCAGAGGCAGAAGAGACTTTCCATGTGGCTCAGGCTGTGGTGCAATCTGTCCTGCCACCTACGGCTCCGTGGATCCAGTTGGTGCTCCAACGGCAGATTGGAGAGATGTATGGTGCTTGTGACAAGCCGTGTTAGGAGAATCACAGTGTCAGCTATTAGCGTTTGGAGCAAACACACACCTTCTTTGTCAAACAGCTATTTTCCTTGGCTCGCTACTGCACCATTGAAGAGATTGAATGCGTGATCCATGCAGTCTGAGCTGTCCATCTTGAGCTGGATGTTATTTTGATTTGTTAAGCCACCAAGTCAGGTTCAGCAAAAGACCCAACTACACTGGAGAGTCTCAGTATTCAGGAGGACAGGTTAACATGCCCCATGGATGTAAGTCAACTTCTCTCCCCAGCTGGCCCACTGCTTATTCAATGGATTTATGGACACAGTGACCGTGCAGGCAGAGACTGAGACCGCCCATGTTTTTAACAATCCAGACTTCCCCTATCGAGGCTAACCTGGCTCCTTACCAGCGTTTACTAACCAATTATGAGTTCTCCCTAAAGGTACCAGATTAAGCCACCTGGAAGCAGATTATATAGGTTGGACTTCTTTATTCATGGAGGGGATCAGCAATTTGTCCCCACTGGAATAGACAATGCTTCGGAACTTGGATTTACTTTTTTTGCCCAGCTATCATCCTTGGGCTTTCCAAATGCCTTGTTCATCATCATGGTATCCTATACAATATCACTGCTGACCAAGGTCTCACTTTACACCAGAAAAAGAAATGCAGTGGGTTAATTTCTGTCCCTCAGTAGCAGCTGGGCTTATAGAATTGTGGAATGATTAATTGTTGACTTAGTTATAGCGCCTGCTGAAAGACACATCTGTAAAGACAGTATGACTGTCCTATAGCACATAGAGTATCTTCTGAACTCAAGGCCAATGTATGGTGTTGCTTCTCCTGAAGCCAGGATACATGGCTATAGATCCAAGAGGATGGCATCTCTCATGAATACACCCAATGACCCACCTGCAAATTTTTTTGTTTCTGTTCCCTTTACCTCTGGGCTCTGCTAGTTTGAAGGTCTTAGCAATCAGCAAGGAATTTTTCCACCAGGGGAAATCAATCATAGTTCCCTTAAGATTGAAACTGAGACCCGGGCTATTTCAGACTCCCTGCGCCAGTGGGTAAGAGCACAAAAAGAGCGTGATGGTAGTGACAATCAGGGGATGCAAGGTTGCTGTTATATGATGGGCAAAAGAGGCCAATATGGGACTTCCCTGGTGGCGCAGTGGTTAAGAATCCTCCTGCCAATGCAGGGGACATGGGTTCGAGCCCTGGTCCAGGAAGATCCCACATGCCGCAGAGCAACAAAGCCCGTGCACCACAACTACTGAGCCCAAGTGACACAACTACTGAAGCCCTTGCACCTAGAGCCCACGCTCCGCAACAAGAGAAGCCACCGAAATGAGAAGCCTGTGCACCACATCGAAGAGTAGCCCCCGCTCACTGCAACTAGAGAAAGCCCGTGCGCAGCAATGAAGACCCAACACAGCCAAAATTAAATAAATAAATAAATTTATTAAAAAAAATAAAAGAGGCCAATAGATAGAATCCAGCCATGGTGGTGCCTCATGTTACTGGCATGTCCAGTGAAAAACAATTTTTGTTAAAAAAATTAACATACTCAGATCCCTCAGACCTAAGGGTTATCCCCTGATTAGCTAAGATTCTTGATAAAGGGAAAAGGGGATTTGTAATGTGCATTAAAGAGCGGAGTCATAAACTGATATAATGATATATCAATTAAAGCCTTGCGACCAACTGCAAAAATAAGAACTCTAACTTCTACTTATATTTTCTTCCTTGCTGTGTTATATGTATATTTATATCTATTTTAACTAATTATCCTTTACTTTTAACTTTCTTCTATTTTATGTAGGATAACTTAGTGAAAGATATCAAAACAATTTAATCTTTGTGATCAGAATATTGAGATGGGACTGTGGCAGAATTAAAGGAGGAATTACTATCACCCAGAGATCCTGGACTTCAAGCTGGACACAGAAAATGATCCTTCAGTGTGACCCCTTTGGAGGAAGGAGTGAAGGTATTTTTCAATTGTATAAGGAATATTGCATTATATTAAGTGGGAGCATTTTAATTTTATATAGTTTTTATTTTCAGAATTGTAAGAATAGTGAGAAGCACATTTGATGCTGGATGGTCAAGGGACAGACTATTGTCGACATTGTCATTTTGGGGGGCTGCTTTGGAAGTATGGTGAAGACTGCTAGTTCCTCCCCAAATCCATCTCCCCTTCATCCATAATAACAGAACCTTGACTTTTAGCTGTGCATATTGCCATACAGAATAAAAATTACATTTCCCAGTCTCTCTTGTAGCTATCTTATTAAGGTAACTAAGTTCTACCAATGAGTAGCAGATGCATTGTGTGCTATTTCTGGGAAGGCTCCTTGAACTAGAGAGAACAGGTGCCCTTTAGTCCTTCCCTCTTCCTCCTAATGCCATCCTGGCATTAGGTGGATGCAGTGGTTGCAGAGCCAGCAGCCATCCTGGATCATAAGGTTGTCTTGTGACTAGAGGTCTTGCATGGTGGAGAAATATCAGAGCACGGGCCTTTGATGACACTGTATTCTTTCAGTAAAATAAAATATAAACAGATTTTTTTTTGATTGTCCAGGCAAGCACAGGGAAGACCAATATAAGCAAGGCATGTTTCTATACTAAGGAAACTTATAAACAAGTGGGGTGAGTGACAATTATGCAAGGATGCTCTGTAAGCACACAGGTGGTGCACCTAAACTAATACTGAGTGGATGATGGTGTGGTCTGGGAAGTCTTTCTGGAGGAAGTAACCCCCTTACAAATGAATGGGATTTGGCCAATTGTTGGAAGAAGGGGTTGAAAGAGTTTCCTTGGCAACAGGAGTTAAGGGGTGTTAACACTCATTAACACCTCAAGAGACAAGTCTGGGAGGTCAGCTAGGGTAGGAGTTTGGACTTTATCCTCAGAACAATGAGGGGCAAGTGAGAGAGGGAAAGGATAGAGGAACTAGAAAGGAGCGTGACACCAAAGGCACACCTGGCCCTGATGAAGCACCTGAAATGTATTAGGAGGGTGTAAGCACTAAATAATTTGTTGGAAAAGCAGCGCTGGTCCAGGCTCCACCGTGGGGGAGGACGGGTTCGTTTAAGGAAAGAGAACACACAATTAGGCACGAAGTTGACTATTAACTTGAGATGAAAAAATAAATAACAAGATACTACTGGAGTCTTGGAGATTTCGGGTCCCTTTCTTTTGTTTACCCGAACTGCTTGTCTAGAAGTGCTCCCAGACGGCAGCTTGGCCAGCCCTCTCTGCCCACAGCACTCTACAATTCCCTCCCACACCCCCCGCCCGCCAAGGTGATGCTAGAGAGGCTCCCTGGGGCGTAAACTCAGTCAAAGCCTCTGAAGAGCGACCCCTCAGCCACAGCAAACGAGAGAGTTTGTCTGTCTGATGGGCAGGCAGTCCTGCTGGATGGGCCGGATTGGAATGGGAGGCAGCACGCCGAGAGCGGCCACCAGCTCTCTGAGGTCCCGCGGGCTCCCTCCGCTGCCCCGACCCCGCGCTGCCCGCCGCACCAGGTGCTTGCCTGGGAGGTGAGGGGCGAGCATCCCCCAGCCCACCGAGGGAGCACCGTGTGGGGCGCACTATGAGGATTTCCGGGAGAAAACAGCCACGCTTACCACCGAGACCAGGCGGCAGCCATAGGGACCATTCTTTCCCTCACTCTGCGTACGCAAACTTAACCTCAAAAACACAAACCCTATCTTCGGCATTTCTGGATTTAGAAATAAGCATCACTCCAGCATGACATTTTCAAGGAAAAACGCCAATTAGTTCATAGCCCCAGAGTCGTAAAGTTTATTTTTAATGTTTAAAAAGATTGCAACGTTTGTCGCTGTTGAAATAAAATAACTAACTTCTGCAAAACAACAAGTAATCACCAGCAGAGAGCGAGAGGTGTGGGGCTGCGTCCCAGGAGAAGGGGGCGACGCGGAACCCGTCAGGAGGCTCGGGGGGCGTCGGAGGGCTGAGCGGCGCGGGGCCGCGCGGC